>NW_002060943.1:966730-986626 GCF_000150275.1 Trichoplax adhaerens | reverse complement strand
CTATTTTCCACGTCAAAACAGAACCAAATATTAGCATAATGCCATTATAGCTACATAGAATAATAGTCCAGGTAATGGCAAAAGGTATAACACATCTTGCATGAGTTGGAACAATGATGAGATCACCTTCGTTATGAATCTGCAGAAAATTCAATCAGAGGATAGCAATAGTTGAAGGCATTTAACCTCTATTAATTAAGTATACAATAAGATTGAATAATAAATTATGGAAGAAAGCATTATCAGTTTCATATCATACAGAATATATCGTGTATTTAAATTAGACATTCTGGAAGATATTAAAGTCACAGTACATTGTTCTTAAATTTATAAATCGAATTTTGTACGATTAGACTAGCAGTCTATCTAAATAAATTATACACTAAATAAAACCTGGTAATCTCGCATTATATGATGACTTATGTTAAATAATGCACTTTGGGGTGAAATTGATAAAGCATTTAGACAAATTTTGAATATTTCGGATGAAACTAGATTTTTTATTCTACATATATAACAGTTGTAGAAAGTAATTATTGGCAGATAATTCAGAAATCAAAAATACCTGGATTGTACCATTTGCTTCCTTAATCTTAATTGGATCAATCACAGTCCATAAAAATAAGGTGAAGATCTCGAATGCAACCATGCAAAAGATTATTAGATATAACTGCTTATCCTTGATAACCTAAAAATTAATTTAATAAAGATGTGCATTAATAAATAAGAAGCGAACAACTGTAGATTTGTAAGTCTAAAATTAGCATTATGGTAATAGACTGATATCAATAATTATACGCGTACGTTGCGTGTGAAGGAATATATTATGATGATAAACCATAAGAATGTAATACACATTACCTGGTATTTAACTTTGGTTTTATTAAATATTTTATAAATTCTCCAAGTTTTAGCAATTAAAGCCGCATATGCAGTAGTAAAACCTAAACAAAAAAGCCATAACTGGGACTAGAATAGAAAAAATAATAAATTTGTGGTAAGATATTTTTAATATACTAATTTTCATATCACCAAGTAAATTAATATTAGAATTATACTGCATGAATAAGATTGAGTTGTGACTTATATTCCATCTAAAATTTTGCGAATAATATTACCCAACAATGAACGATAGCAAGCTTCTCTGAAAATCGATGTTCATGGCTATCAATGCTAAATAAGATTACCGACACAAAACAGGCAATTCCAGAAAATCCAATAACGTTATTGACGTTTGGACTTGATATTTTGATGACCCTAACAACAAATGGAACAATATTTATAATATTATATACTCTAGGTTAGTTTTGTTTTAGATTCGCGTATGAATAAATTTCGACATATAATTGATCAATTATCAAGGCCCCTGTTATTTGATGCTAGGTTTTAATTAATAAGTTTGTTAATCTTCGATAATTTTATAAGTTTTGATTATTGCAATAAAAATAACCTTATTCACATCATGATACTTCCAATATTTAGGAGTTATTAAAGGCTGTGTTGACAAAACATGGCAGTATGCTTTTTATTTTGAACTATATAACAATTATTTATAGAGTTCGCTCAAATCTAGCTAAATATTTACGTATTTGAAAATTACAAGACTTCAACATGCAGACATGAAAATGTAAGGTTAAATTTTTAATTAAATGAAACTATCTTTAATAAGTAGCCAACACTAGCCTAAAATTATATCATTAATTATAATGATTTTAGACGTATAATTCGAAATTGTGCGAGAGCAGCTTACTTTTCATTTTTGTAGTAAATATTTAACGTAATAAAGGATAGCGTTAATAAGATGCCAAAAGCGGAAAGACTGCAAAGGAAAATTTGTAGGAAAAGAGGGACCGTTTCAGGAACAAGTTCGATTTTTGGCCCATCTAGCGGTGTTTTATTACCTAATTTTAAATAATAGACACACTCTCTATCTTAAATATATGTTATACATCAGAAAGAGATAGTCAATACCTAAATAGATATTATACATGAAAAACTTTGATGTCTGAGATGTAGCTCTTTTCATGATTCTATATTGGCCATATTTTGATCAGTTTATATGATTCAACTCGATTGTAAAGATGTAAGTCCTAATGATTGCTATTTTTAAAGCAAACTATGCTAAATTTATTTAAAATATAACATTTTGGCAATTATTGATAATTCTTCTCGATTTCTTAAATGTGTTTTGATGTAGACTAGGAAGATTTTTATCATTTGCTGCTCGTAAGTTATAATGATGCTAATTTCCTCTACTATCTTTTACCTGGATTAGCCCAATTAATTGGAATGGAATAATTCCATTTCATTTCCCTTTGTTCGCTACTGTAATATCCAATCGAAACATCTTTCCCGTCTTAAAATAAGAAAAATATACATAAATGAATTTAAAATTAATATTGAAAGTTTAGGACATACATTTATTTATCTAGTATAACAGATTGATTTGAAAATTAAATTTATATTATTTGTCAAATTATGACGGTACTTTAAGTAAGTTAATTATCTAGGAGTAAAATTGAGTAAAGCTATCGAGTTATTACCAATTAGCCTTTTAATAACCGCAATTGCGTTCCGATCACCAGATTTTGAAAAAGCTACTGGACCCTATAAATATTTAGCCGACAAAAATTTTGAAATTAAATTACGACGCTATATTAATGCAAAATAGCTTTAATTCGGTCGATTAACTTGTTATCCTTTACTTAAACAGTACCGATTTAACTTATGTTTATACCATAAATATAGATATAATGTCGTAATCTGGATGTATAGTTTTGGAAAGCACTGATAGTACTGGAAAATATTAAACAAGATATTTTTAAATTATAGCAAATTTGTACTAGATTATCAAATCGAATTGAGTTGATCCCTGTCTCCGTAAAAATGAGCTTATTTTGGACATGAAGTTTACAAACACACTAAAGACCCTCTTGAATATTGAGAGACAGATCAAGATATCTTTATGCTATAGCAATTTATGCTGGTACTGTATTGTCAATTCTTTCCTAAATTGGCGGTGAGGCAACCTCAAGTTCTGTAAAACTATGACTATGGTGCAAATATAAGCTAGATAGATCTATTTATTGGCCCTAACGATTGAAATAGAGTGTAATTCATTTGTTAGAATCTTAACTAGTAGCTCTATATTATCGAATTTACCGTAATCCCATTAAATTTAACTCTTTCCATGTGGAATTTCATAATTTCAAGAGCTTCTTTATCATGATATGTGACATTTTCTAACAATTTATTCTTTTTTGCTAAATCATTTATAGATCGATTCAACATTAGAGCCACAGCAATAATCGCATCATAAGAAAATGGAGCAAATTCTTCAGCCCCTTGAAAGAGGCTAGTGTTATATTTTTGCTGATATTGATGAAATTCTTTTAACCAGTCGGCTGAACTCTAATTAAAATAGATTAAATATCATCTTTTACGGTTTTAATTACTAGGATATAGATTTGCATTAATTTTGAATAGAGTAACTTTTACTATCATTCTCTACGTAGTCTAGAATTACCTGGCCAGAAACAGTTTTATCGGTAATACTAGGTGATGAAGCGGCATTAAAAGAGAAATGTCCATCTAAGGCTTCAGATAGAACGGAATCACTACAATATGACTCTGATAAATTGATAGTGGTATTTTTGATCCACCAATTTGGATTATGCCAACCGGATAAGATCCAAACATATTTACTAGTGGTCATATTTAAATGATAAGCCTACAAAATTGTAATTATATATGTTAGTATAACTTAACCTCTTATTAATAATTATAATTTGGGATTAGATCGTTTTTCTACGGTAGATGCAGTATGGTAGATACTAATTCATTAATCAGAATTAGTTATTAATTCAAAATTTAGACTTTATTCTAGTTTAGATGCAATATAAAGTACGATACTTAACGTATTCTTAGAATTTCTTAATAATTTGAAATTGGATAGTAAACTACTTCAAATACAATATCATGTAAACTGATTAAGGAATCATTAGGAATAGTTGGTGATTTAAAATTTTATGATATTCTAGTTTTAGATACAATATAATATATTAGGTTATCAATTATTAAGGACTAGATGCTCATTAAAATTAGATTATATTCTAGTTTAGATATGACGTAATGTAATAGTATCAGCATGCCAGCTCTTCAATCTTTAGAATTAGCTAGTAATTTGAGATTTAAACAATATTTTAGTTAAGAAGTAACACGATGCATACGTATACTAGTGCGTCAATTATTTGGATTAGCTATTAAGTTAAACAGTCTTTTGGATTATATAACGTGATGTATGTCCATTAACCAGTGATTAATTGACTCGAGAAATGTAGTACGCTAATTCATAGAATCGTTCATGTCTACATTTTACTTTGAGTCTGCACTTTATAATATACTGGCTAAAAGGTTAGCAGTACTAGAATTTTTCCAATTTATATCAAGATCTGATTTGAATACTGCAAGAATATTTTTGTATGATTTTGGTTTTTCTTAATTAAATAATGCATTAATACGTTTAAGAATAAAAGAAAGCTCTTGCCTTGATTAAATTTCAAGCTATCGATTTTCGAACTTAATTATGCTAACTATAGCTATCAGGTTTTGATACATTTACCTGGCAAATAACTTCTCTCGTTTTATCACTGAAGAGTTCAGCGAAAATAATCCGTGTTTGACTTTCCTAAAATCCAAAATACTCATCTTTTAAATAGCAACATCTTATAACCGCAAAAGAGACTTGATACATTCGAAGTCTTCAATTTCACACTGATGTAAAGGACTTCAGTTATTTAGAATAATTATATACCGTTAAGAAAATATATTTAATAGCTTACTTTAATTAAATTAATAGCTGTTACTAAATCTTCTTTAAACCTAACAGACATGCGGGTCGATACGGAAATGCCATGACTTCGTAGTCTTTCGACTAGTTTTGACATTCGCTAACCAATTGAAAATGGGATAAGATTCAATATTTCGTTAATTCAATTGTTAATGGTAATACTCTACATTTCACATAGTGCTCTAAAGATGTCGTGTTTAATGCTCTCTCTGTCTACAATTCAGATTGTTGTTACGGATATAATTTGAGAATATATTGGTTGGAATAGCTATCATTACCACTGAGAAACCAGACTGTAATTGATAAATGAGTGCTATTTTTTTCCATCCGAACCGATTGAGGAGTTGAATGATTACTGGATCGAGACTTGAGGAACTTGGATAAGTACGAAAGAAATTATGAAAAATTTCCCTGTTGCTTAAGACGGGAGATTCTGAGATGTAAGATATCTATAGAAACAAAATTGTATAAGTTACAAAATTACTGAACAGTTCCATATCTGAAAGAACTAGGGTAATAAATTGGAAATTGTCAATATCTACAAGATTTCTAATACTTTTACATTGGATAAGTACCTGTAAGAGATTGTACTGCTGGGATACTTTTGCCATGTATTCAGTGACTTGAGAACATGAAGCACCAAATATAAGAGTTTTATGCGGTAGCTTGGTTAGTGCTTCGAATAGGAGTTTTAAACCGTGACCAGGATCACACTGACAAATCCGATAATAATGCAATTGCGTAAATAATAATATTTATAGTATCTTAACTCCAGTTTTATAACGAATATCAATATTAAATGAATTCTTATATGCAGTTGAAATAGGTTGAGTTTGGAATTATTGATTTAATAGTTAAATTATCGGATTAAGTCAGCCTTTGATAATAATTTACTTATGTAAAAAGTCTTTACATGATTTAAGTTATCTTTTAACTCCAGCTCTATAACGAATATAAATATTCTATTAATTCTTATATGCAATTGAAATAGGTTTAGTTGATTTTCGAATTGTTCATATAATATAGTGAAAATTATATGAATTAAGCCAACCTCCGATAATATGAAATTATGTAAAAAGGCATTTATATCATCTAAGCCTGACTCTATAATTCACATCAGTATTCCATTAATTCTTATATCTAATTGAAATACGTAATTCGATTTTCGAATTATCCTTTTAATGCTATTAAATTTGTACCATTTAAACCAGCAACTATGAAACTCATTGTTTATGTGCTAATAGCCATGATATAAATCTTTTTAGTAGTGGTATTTTAACTAATATGTTACCATTATGAACGTAAGAGGCAAGAATTAAGTTATACTTTGAGATTAGGTAAGACAAATCATTTACATATTAGTATGCTCGCCTAGGGTGATAAACATAAATTTTTCCCGATATGCAGTATTGTTAGCGAAGCTGTAGTCTAATGAGTTAGAGGATACTACGCGGCAACTAGATTTTGCCTGTATGAATATCACTTTAGGGACGATTAAATCAAAAATGCCGAAAATACGATATTTCAATTAAAAAATTGTCATGAAAGGCACTTAAATGTCGTAACATACGGTATGCTCTGTAAGCATTCTATAGCTATTTAAAACGGTATTGGCTGAATCACAAACTGAAAAAGTAGATTTATTCTTTATAGATTTAAATAAATTGCTGATGATCAAAATGGTTGGATAGATTTGGAGGATGCGGCATTGATGAATCTGTGAGATATAAGTATTATTCGAAGGTTTGGTCACAAAGCACATATCTAACTACTTGAATTTATCATGATTGCGGAGCAGATAAAATTGAAAGTTTCAGGACTAGTTTTACATGCCAGTAGTTCTATCACTCTTGACTGAAGGATATCTACAAGCTGGAAAATTTTAAATTTGTAAAATAAACTTGATATAAACGGGAGGGAATAACCTCGTGAATCTTAGGTATAGAAATATTGTTAAGGGTGGTCGATTCGATTATCTGTTACTATCTATGCCTTCATTAATCAGGAGTATATTAATAATCTAAGAAATTTTAAAAATTTAGCTCTATTTTATTTATTTGGTACAACTAGTGATCTAGGTCACATATACCCATCACGAGGAGATAATTTATTTATCCAAGGATCAGTAGTAATATTGATCACTGAGAGATTAAAAAAGACACCGCAGGTATTAAAGAGAAAAATTCTATTTCATGAAGACTCTATTTAAGTTCTTTCAAGAATGATACATTAGTCTATCATAACAGTTACGCATAAAGTAGCGTAATTCTGAAATTCAGATCACACTTTCAGAGTCAAGTGCCTAATTCTACGTCAAATAGAAGAGAAAAATTACTGTTTTAAATATTATCAATATAGCAGCAGCTCAGATAGATGATATATACTACGCTATTGATCGTAACTCTCAATCACGCTAATCGAATATCGGCATGACCATTGCAGACTATCAATGAATTTTTATTTATTTTGATTGGTAGAAATTGAATAAGTTTAATTCTTATCTACTTAAATTTAATTTTAGTTTTACCTTAGTATCACCCCAATACAGATCAAGCTGATAACCAGGCAGTAGATTGGAACGATTATTGACGTAATCAACAGCCATCATGGCCGATACTAACATTTTACCGGCTTTCCAACCACCTGATAAGCTAAATGCTCCAGAAAGGATAATTTTCCTACGCTGATTATGGCCAGAACATATCCGAGTAGATAACACTAGCAAACATAAGAAGATCAAAATGACTCTACCTAGAAATTGCCTCATATTTTAATCTATAAATATGGGTGAAAAATACTTGGGATAGACTGCTAGAAAGAATTTATGTTTACCAATAAATTCCCAAAATGAAATTTTCTTAACCTAAAATAAGTAATAACATCGATTACACTAATTAAATCAAGTTAGCGGCAATATGCTCCATCATTTGGTACAATAAAATCTGGCATATTGTGATAGTCAAATTTATCTTGTTTTTAGATGGCTATTGTATGTAGTGATTTATTATTAAATCCATAATTGCTATTTAGTATTACAAGGAACGGGATAAAATATCCCAAGATATATCAAATAAGTTCTTATTTCATGTCTATTATCATGATAGTTATAAAGTTAACGGAGTATTTTAATCCTGAATAAAATTCATATCATTAACTTCTAGAATATGAAGAGATGGAGAGATATTCATATGCTTATTTAGCAACTTCCTAATTCTTCTATAATATCATGGTAGGTCTAAGTACTGTAAATCTACTTTGAGTACTATCACTAGGCTAATGGATTTTCAACTATGAAGCAGCTAGTTAGATACAATAAAGTTAATTTGAATCAAATATGATATTTATGAAGAATTATAGATTACTCGGATATAATTTAGATTGTATACTTTCTTAATAGAAAATCAAAGGGGCAAGTGTAAGTTTGGATTAGCCATTTTTAACTTTTCTCTGTTAGGGTTAGATCAGCTAGGGTAAAGTCAAGGTAGATATAGTTTAAATATAATCGTAATTGATAACAAGCGAATAAATATTCCGATCCATAAGGCAATATTAACATGAGAATAAACGTTGTTTATTTACTTGAGGTCTTAAAATTGATAATAATCAGTGAAGTAGGACATTATACGTACAGTAAATTAGAATGTTAGCTAATTTATGCCCTTGACCGCAGACAGAATATCAGTATCGAAGGTATTGAACGATAAATTTATGTAGCTTACATTTTCTAATTTTTTTCTAAGAGGTAAATTAGTGGTTTATCGTAGCTTCAATTAAAATGGTGAAATGTTGGTACAAATTTACGTTGATAAATAATATTTAATATGGTATAAAAACAAAAATACTCAATTTTGAATGAAATTCATAGAACAGCTGGCAATTTGAAATTTAGAGAGATATATATATATAAGGATTTTTTTACTTCCATTCGGCTTCGATACTGGTATAATTTCTATCATAATTACATTACTAAGATATTCATTAGTGATAAAGTTATAGCTCAATAGCTTGCCTAAAAACTGTAACAGTTGCCAACTGCAATAAAGCTTGTAGGATTAGTAATTATATGCAAGATTAAATAAATATTAATTGATGAAGGTCTGGAAAAATGCTTATTAAAGACTAAGCTTAAAGGACAGCTGGTAGTCTATAACAAAAGAGGATATATTAAGAATTTTTACTACCATTCAGCTCATTCAATATTGACGAAGTTTCCAACATAAATTATGACATATTGATAAGTACTAAAATTAAGGCTTAGATGGCTTGACTAAAGACTATTACAGTTTGCTAATCACGATGCAGATAAGGAATATCGATTAATAACATAATCGATCGGATATATATAATGTTAAGTCGCTGGGTATTGACTTAACCTACTGCGCTATTAATAATTACAGTGATATAATTTTAGGAGATAGTTTATATTGGATGCGGCTGGTGTTAGCCATCATCAAGTTGAATACATGCCATATAGTTAGCAACTTTCTTCATTTTAACTTGATTTATTACCAAGTAGATGTTTAATTTTTCTAAAAATAGAAATACCAAAGGATGAATATACCGGCATCATTGATTATTCATACAATCTAAAACACACGTAGATCATGTTTGAGGGTTCGATTGTACAGTTACGCCAATAGCTATTGGTAGCAGATCTGATTTATGTAGTATAGTAAAAGTGAAGAAGAAATAGATATTCTTGTTCCATTGCTTTTGAGACAATTTATCATCCATGAGAGCCTGTAAATTCTACCGTATTTGGCTTCATAAAGACATATCTTTTCTATTTTGAGTAGATGTTGAGCTATTGCTATCAAATATGCAATTGCCGATCATACTTTCTTCGTCACTTTGTATTTTTTGTGGAATTTTAAATCCGGGTATTTTTAACCTAGATCCGGATCGGGATAGCCATATAACTCTTCTTCGGATTTAGCGCTGCTTTGGCTTGAACCTACTAATTGTCGGTTCACGGTTAACTGCACGAATATTAAATAAGATAATAAGATTGGTTATACACATTATTGAAATACCCAAGTGAATTATTAATGGTTGCAAGGCATTAGTAATGTATTTTGTAAGTAATTTCTAGATTATTCGAGCCTAATTAAAGATCAATTTTCGATCTGTTCCAATTAAGATGCAAATCGATTTTTACTTACCTGTAATAATCTAGGAGGATCTTGGTGATGGGGATTGATATATATATGAGAGAGAGGCTTACCAACGACGGCTATTATGGGAATACGATAAGATGATTATAAAATTGAAAGATAATTAAATCCTTTTCTAGTAAATAAAGCAGTATTTAATAAGCTTACGAGTCTTATTTTTGCTATCATGCTCAAATAATCTAAAAAATCGAAGAAATAATTAATTTTAATATATTTAAAGTGATTTTGAGCTGATGAAATTATATGAAAGTATATTATCATCATAGCATTATGAGCTAGTCCATTTTATTGTTTACTATCGAAGTGAAGAAATCTCTTTATTTCATTAATATAATTAATGTGCAAGTTTAGCGGATGTTACTCTCCTATGATACTAACTAATTTTACTATATTTAATGTGGCAATAAATCTTTATTATCCACATTGCAAATAATTCATTTTTAGTTATAATTGATCAATATCATATACAATGAATTTTGAATGGATGAATATCCAATCTTAAGCATTATCAGAGTACTAACCTAGGAATTTCTGCACTTTTAGCTGATATAATCCATCTAGTATAGGCGAAAAAATATCAATTCGAGACAATATTAATGATATGAAATATATAAAAAGAGTAAGGATAAACTTAAATACAATAACAATAATTTACGTTGCAAATTTATGATAGAAAAACCAGCATAGATAAATGAATAAACATCCGCCAAATGCAAAAGCTGCAGCTAAAAGATCTAATGGAAGAAAAATTATGATAGCTATTATTTTCTTTGTTAAATCCGAGCTTTTAAAAGGCAAAAAGAAGCAAACTATGTACGTGCAATCGAGGTATCTTATAGATTATGTATTTACAGTTTTGAGCTTGAGATTTCAGAATTGTTGTAATTGACTGCCCAGTAGCATTTTGACTGATCTCTCGTGAGGAAGTAGGGACACTTGGTACTATTGATGTAGTATTTGGCAATTCATTGGTAATCTTTACAAAAGCTGGTAAGAGATTGATAGGTGATCCCCCTGCTTTAATAAAGTCTGGTGTTTGATACTGGATACCCATAATTGGGCAATTAATAAAATATGTTTGTTTTCTCAACATATCAGAACGTGATCTGATGCCGATATATCTATCCCTTTCTAAAATTTTGACAACTTTTAGCTCATCGTTCATATCCTTTTGTAGAACGATGGTATTATTGCTTATTGGTTCATAATAGCTGGTGTCGTTCTAATTGATAAAAAGTATCCAAAATTAGTATCTATTGTATTAAAGTATCAAATACAGTAATATTCTATTGTCACGATGCTTGTATCGCAATATGTAAAAATATTATTTAAGTTGGATTGTTAGTCAATTTAGAGTTATAAATTAATTCATTATAGATTAAAGGTAAGTGTGTCTGTCACATGCTTAATTTATTAGAAAGCTCAAAGGTCAGATCATGTTCTAATCGTAATTAATCTCATTTTATATGTGCTAACTAATTAACGTATTTTAAACCATTGCATTAAGTTATCTAAATTTACATATAAATATAGATCTAAGTATATAAAACATCTAATATTGTTTTATTTACTTAGCGAGTATATACTCTAGTATCTGCTTGTTAAAACAAGGCTAGAAGATATAAGCGAGGCCAATTCTTTTAAACAATCGCATTTATGATGAATATATACCGCCAACTAACGCTGAATAATTACAGCTATTAAACTGGCACTGTGTTGAATATATCTCCACATTTGCTTTTGATTAGTACACACACAGTCATATTAGGGTAATATGGTGATATCAATAAGTAAATATTGTAGGGCAATAGATAAAAATTGGATAGATCGAACATGAATAGGTGTTATCAAATATTCACGAATCATAACAATTGTATATAGGATAGAAGTATTAGTTAGTACAGCAAAATTGTAGTTATTATTTAGAATTATTTCAAAGTTAGCTAATGTGGCCATTAAGGCAGTTTACGAATTGCCTGTAAGTAACAATTTTGGAATAATAGGAATGATGCAACTATAAACTAGCACTGCAAAATTGAAGTTGCTATAGTCAGATTAGGATAATTACGGGATACTGGTAAGTAGAAATTTAGAGCAATAGGCGAGAAAGGCGTAGTTTCTACAAGAATAGCAAGGGTATGAAGACGCATAATAAAAATATAGAGTAGTGTTATAAATTAGATCTGTTGTTCCTATGACTCTATTTCATTATATTTTAAGATATAGTCAAATCGAGATATACGACAGCAAATATTTAGAAGGGTAGGTGATAATTGAGTATTTTAAGTAGTATAGAAGATTTGATGATATAGTATATATTAATAAGCTAATTCTATACGCTTTCCAATTAAAAGATCGCTGAGAATATCTGTGCAACACTTATTCACTATCAATAAAAATGATATTATTTCATTAAGTAAATGCGAAATTTAGTTTATAAGTTAATTTTAACAAATCGTTATCTGCTTACTTGCGTATGATTACAACGATAGTAATCTTCGAATCCATGGCAAGAGATGTTATGAATAACTTTACAGGCTGGAATATCCAAAAACAAGCATAAAATTATTGCATTCACATCTTTTATTAACTAGGCTATTATTACTTCTGGTGATGAACAAATTTAAGTAATATAAGTCATTAATTAGCATAACGACCGGCATATTAGATCTAAGTAATAGTTATATTGGCTTTAATAAAGATTTTAGAGTATTGTAGCTTCAGTAACAAGAAGGTCATATATTGCAGCTTATCAAGTCGTTCTAATAAAGAGTTTATCATCAATATTCATGAGTAAAAACGAAGTTTTACTGATTATTCTATCGTAATGGAATACTATCTTGAACTACTAAATATATTCATTATAATTACTAGAAATAGCTTAACCTACTTTATAAATATTACTTCGTCTTTACTTTTATCTATTGCGTGTAAAATGAATATTGTGTGTAAAATGAATATTGTCGTGTAAAAATGGATATTATTAGCTTCATTTTATATATAATTACCTCCTGTACCATCCCAGTAGGTAGGCTTGCTTGGTCCGCTAAAGTGTGATTTAGAGTAGAGTGCATACGCTTTTACTTGTGAGATAGATAGATGTCCCAGGCGAACTTCACATGAACAGCTCAATATTTTTTGACCGCATGAAATAAGGTCTTTCGGAGTGGTATCCAGTAAATTCTAGTTGATGATCCATGATTTAAATTATGATGAAATTCATGATCTTGTTTTATAGTATTACAGTAATTTATTTTCAATAATAAAACTTATTTAACTTGACCTTATCTTTATTATAAATAAGCAATATTCACAATATTTTAAGTAATAACTTAAATCAGGAATTATTCATGGCCTCATATAATAACTTTCAATATTAACAATATTTTAACGTTGCAGTACGTGCATAAGACGAACGATGAATCAGTTATGTTCATATTAAACTAAAATATTGCATCAAAAATACCTGATATTACTGAGGTTTGAATCATGGAGATTCTTCAACTCTGTGATATGTACCGTATACAACAAGCGGATTAAAAGATATTCATACAGTATTAATGTTTTAATAGAAAATTTATCATTATGTTACTTAACTAAACTTGCCTAATCTAAACTAATTTAGATTACCCTAGATAAGTAACAATGACTGAGAAATGCACTTTCAGAATCTTCTAACTATATCTTTATTCTAGAAAATGCAAGTCTAATTTAATATTCAAAATCAATCATTTAAATAGCTATTCTAGCCATAAAACTGGTTTACGATGTGTGATATATTTCGACCAATAAGACTTCGAGAATACATTAAATTATTCCTAGTCTAACCCAGTGAATATGTGATATTACTATAGATTAACTTTATGTTTGCCCTAGCTTATAATTAATAGGATTTATATTGAATTTGCCATTGACAACTCATATACTATATTTAGTATAATTTAACCTGTATTAGGAACAGGTTTGTATCGGCTATATTAAGTCATCAAATAATTCATGCACATATCCAAATTAATAGCTATCTTAACGTGATACATATACATGTCTAAATTAAGTAAGTTATCATCCATCACGGTAGATTCACACCGCGACACATTATTATCATTGCTAAGAATATTTATTTATTATTTTAAATTATGAATTATACTCGAAATAAGCACTAAATGAGTAGATGAAAATACCCCATATCTAAGTAGAATAGACCGAAAAATATCTATAGTAGATCGAGACAAGAGTAAATATTGCTTGAGTACGGATTGATTGGTAGTAAAGAATAAAATTAAGGGCTAGTTTAGAATAATTGTACCAATAATGATCAAATCATTAGAATATAAGACAGATATCATACTCTGATGAGAGGTTTATAAGTAACAGTATTAGTAAGTATTTGAAATCATTGTTTCGTTGATATCTCAACGACCAATGCCAGATCATAGAAATTCATTTATCTTATTATGAACGTTTTGTTCAGAATCCTCGCGCTTTAAAGTTATTAGTTTCGTCATGATTTTCCATCAAATGCTTGAATTACTCCGATTAGTGTTGAATCTTATTATCATGACGATTAAATTTTTGACCTATAGAGTAATTCCGATTGGTCAACAATGATTGTACGCAGATAGAATCTAAGAACATTTATGATATGAATCTGCAACTAATCTATAATATTAATAACGTTGATGGATTTAAGAAATAGTTATCTGTGGATATAAATATAAGCTCGTAGCCGTATGAAATAATAGATAGCAACCAATGATGATATTGATAATTGTCTCTTATTAATTGGAATGTTATGAAGATCTGTAAGGTAGTAGACAATTATATATCTGTTGCATAGGGGCCTTGTAATAATTGTAATGAAATAGTCATTACTATCCACGATGATTTTTCTTAATTTGAGCTCTATTACGTAGGCATACTACTGAACGAATGTAATAGCGGGAAAGGAAGCATAGGTCTAGGGGTAAAAACGTTTTAAATCGATAAACCTGCTACTAATGATGATGTTTAGAAAATGGAAGAAGCCAACAACAAATCATGATTTACAGTATATGTGCGTATATTTATTACTAATCATTTTATAGGCAAAGAAGATTCAATCTATCTTGTTTTTTTCTTTAATGATCATCAAGAATCTAAATAACCACGGAACAATTTAGGAATTTCGGTTAATTGGTAATTGCAGCAGTAATATGATGTTGGGTAATACTAACAAGTAGAATAGTCTGCTGTACAATCGTTATGTACTGTAATAATGTTATGAATCATTTTTCTAGACTATTTAGGATGAATGTAGACGATGGAATAGCAAGCTATAGATTCGAGCAATAAAAGAGTGCAATCCAGTTAACTTACTCCTCAGGGTGATAGTCAAATAATCTAATATATAATTCAAGAACAATCATGATACGAGTAAGCTATTTTATTGCCGTTTAATGTAAAAATTAGGGACAAACTTAACGAAGAGAATATAAGATACGGGATCTAGGTATGAGAAGGATGTAATCTAGGTTGTCTATGTTTAGTAATCATCATTAGATAACCCAGATATGGTGTTATTATTAATGGTCTTACTGGGCCAGTCATAAACGATAGAGCAGGAAGTATATCGTAGAGATAGTAGACAAAATCGTTTCGAACTTGTCTATTTTAGTCCATCAATCATCAGACGAACAATCATATGTCAGTTGCATGACCAAATTAGATAAAAATTCTATAGTTAACAATGCAGTTAAATCATTTTCGATATAGTCGATTGTAGTGATTCATTGTTTTTAATTAAAGATTCAGAAAAAAATTCCGATAAAGTCATAATCATAAATGCTATAGTGAATTTATTGCTATAACAAGAAAGGGAGTAACATTTATGGTACGCCCTTTTCATTCTTAGCCTTTCTATTATTCTTTCTTATCATTGTTGTTATGATGATGATCAAAATAATCATTCCGTATTATTAGCTTAACTGTTAATTAAAGTAAAGGCTAGTAATCTAACAGTAAAAAGATATAGCTTCATTATTATGGGGGATTTTGGCTAAAGGAAGCGTACATAATTCTATCCAATTCTAATAATTAAGGGCTGTAATAGATTGGAATTATCTGATTATGAATCACATCCGATAAGATGATGGGGAAATTGACACTAGATGAAATAACTATTTTGAGGAGCTCAAATGCGATACGTATATATTTGGAAATAGGGGATAACTTTTAATGATTATTATCCCAATAGCTCGGTTATAATTTTAATCAGTGTCAAGACTGACATATTGCTCATGATGATAGGGTGGACTTACCACGAAAAATTTATTGGATAGCTAATTTTAAAGAGCGGATGCGTTCAACGATGAATTAACGTTCACTAAGACGAACTAAAATCATCTCTCTATATCGGTGAATTAAATTCACAAAAATATAAAAATTTAGCGTCCATAGTCAATAAACTAGGAATATAGCTACCCATATTTATAGAATTAGTTTACATAAACCACGGCATTAATGACTAATTCTATTGACCCTTGTTTATCATGCATATTACATGGATGAAATATTTAATGTCCCTAAGAAATTTATAGTTTGCATAGTGCTGTTAATACCTTATAATCATTATCGGATAGATAATAGATTAGAGAATTAAAAAAGATTACTGTTTATTAGTTTACTCGCTTAAATTGAATGATGGATGAATGACAAAGTGAATCACTTTTTGCAGGCATCGGTTCTGTCATAATAAACTTACCCAATTCATATTTGCACGTATCAAATCCAGCGATTTTATGATTACCGAGCAGTTTAATTGGAGATCAGGTATATTATGTGTCCAACTACTAGAGTCAATGTTAATGATATACTTGCTTCCATTTTCTAATTTGGGTTTGGGATCTAATGCTAATAAAGATAGAAAAGAATATTGTAGAAGTTTTTTGTTGCATAATCTCTAAAATTGATTAGCAGGAACACTTGCTTACGGTCATTAATCTTTATTTCTCTAGGTGGATATGGTATTGCTAGAAGAAAAATTATTACCGCATTAACATTGATTTAAATGTCATGCAAGTTAAGCTACATTAGCATATTCCGTTTATTAGCATCCATGCTAGGGTATCTGAAAGCCTGCTGATAATAATCATCATCTGTCATTTCTTATGATAATTAAGAATAGATTTCCTAGATATTTCATGGTGTACAATAGCTTCTATTTTAACAAATTGTGAATGCCATGTAAAAGTTAAGCTACATTAGTATAAGCCGTTTACTAACACTCAACTAGATACCTAAAGAACTAAAGATAACAATCAGCATCTAGTAACTCCTATGATAACTAAAAAGGTTCAACTTTAATAAGGTAATACAGATGACATGATCGATGACAACATTTACTCTCTCCGACGAAAGTGTGAGAACGAAGGTGTAAAATATTCTCTTCTTTACAGTCTTTGCGATCATAGTAATTATACTACAGTACAGCAATTGTAAGTTTTACTAGGATGTTAAGGATTTTATCCTATAGAGTAAATTTGAGTATACATGTTAGGAAATACTTTGTTATTTACCATAATCCTTGATGAGCCAGGAAAATGAGCGAGAATATTGACTTTTAGCAAGAGCTATTGCCTTCGCTTGATATGAACTATTAGACTGATTATGGTACTGAATAATCTCGCTAAAGTTGACATTAAATTGTAAGCAAATATCAGATTCAAAAGTTTCAAAGCTGCAACGAATTTCGCCGTAGGACCTACGCGATATAAATTTTTCGATTGGTTGTATATTCCTGTATCGTCGGGTATGATTGCATGAAGACTTAAACCATTGATAATTGACTACTTGCTCAAATGAAGGCCATTCCTTTGAATCAGTATTCAACCGGTATGAAACAGTAATGGATACCTTATTGCCAACCACCACCATTGTGGCATTTTGGATTCCATAAACGACTGTATCTATAATTTGAGCTTAACATGGAAATATAAGGGTGATAAGAATAACCTGCAGTAACCACTTTATGAGTTTTTATTGCTATTCATTAAAGTATCATTAAAGATTGCATGGCAAGAGTCATAAAAATTATTTCGTCATTTTCATTGCGATAACAATTATAGTGACTGTACTTGCATTTTGTTAACTGAGGGTAATTCTTTAATAGCTGTTGCATCAATAGCATTAAATTAGACTAGATAATCTTAGTATCATTACTTTTGGTTATTTAGGGAATGTAATGCTTGATTCATCTAGAAGAAAACAACTGATTCATGCATTTGGATGTTAATTTTAATCTCAAGGGGAATTGCGTCATTTTTACTTCTATTTATCTGCATGCAACCCTTTCTATGCAATGTTTTATAGGCATGCATCATTCTTGTTTTAACGTATTCGACGGAAAATAATTCAAATATTGATAACAACATAAGATACCGTAGAACGGTTTTAAATCATTGTATTCGATATTTAATTTGTTTGCCTGTGATAACAGGATTACAGATAAAAAGTTAAATTATCTGATAAGATACTCTGCAATACGTGACTTGAGAATTTTATACGAGAAGAATTTCAATCCTTACCTGATGTAGAATTATCAGCATCTTCTGTTCGATTGATGTATCCTTTCGGATATTTGATGTTGCTAACTATCACTAAGTTAATTATTGATAAGCTTAGTAAAATAAATAACAGCGTGAGAAATAATTGACATTTATGTTGAGATAACTTGCTAGAAAATTTCATGATGATTCGATTCAATTTATTGAAGTCGATGATGGATGAAATTTTCAAGGGAGGATGGTAAAATAGTGAAATAGTTTCCAATACGATAGACTATAACAGTTGCTATTAACATTATTTTTAAAATTAATGCAAGCAGACAATTGATAATAGAAAACATAGAACTTTATTGATTTATCCCGAAGAATGACTATATTCATTAAAGCAACTGATAAGAATGAAGATATTAAAAGTCCAAAGTAATATCATGATTTGGATTGGATAGTTTTAGTTATAATTCATAAACTAAAATAAGATAATAGAGCCATGTCTAGAACAATTATTTTCAAGTGATTCTAGCAGCTAATTGTGATAATCGATCAATAATTAACAAATTACTCGCTAGGTTGTCTCTCGCTTTGCTTTAATCTATTCAACAGATCAATAAGATAGAAGATAAACAATATTTTATAGAATGAAAATATACGGAATAATTGATTGACAGGCTTTATTTGTAATGTACATTTAGGGGAAAGCTAATTCATTTGTTTTGATTCTTTCTTTGGTTTGAAAGTAGTCATCAAAGATCGCCTTCTAGGCAAGATACAACAATGGATGTTTTACGTAATCTATTTAACTTATTGACTACGTTTGCGTGTTAGTAACAAAAAAACTATGATGCTTTTATTGGGTTAAAAGGGATTAGACTAATTAATAGCTTTTATTTATTGCCAATACAAAAATGCTGGGAAAAGTATTGTGAATGTTGTTGAATGTGGATTATCGAATGACATGATGAATTAAGTTAAAATATTAAAGTTGATGTATTTGATATTTGTAAAATTTTTGCGATAATTTTTTCCTTACCAACTCATATCTGATGGAGTAAATTACAAATGTGTCGAAGAAATAAATTCATTACGACCAGTGAAGGTCATTGTATTATCTTATAATTATTTCATCGGCATTCATGTATTTTTGGATGGGGATTGGTTACTAATAGTGCGATATACTAAATTTATATCTTATAGCAGCGGTAGGGACAGCATTCTCAATTAAAATCATTAAACTATTAATATTACTTCACCTGGCATTTATGGGATTTTTGCGTGGGTTGTGCCACAACGGAAAAATANAACTGGAATCCAGTAAAAATAGTTTCTGAAGACATAA
>NW_002060943.1:860584-862245 GCF_000150275.1 Trichoplax adhaerens | reverse complement strand
TGTTGTACAGGACTTTAGACGGGGTTTTTCGCTATCCATTACAGTACTCTATTGTACTGTATTGAAGGCGTGATTCAGTGGGAGCAAAAGTTGAATCTGAATTTCAGTGTCGAGTTTGTTGAGAAAATTCGACCGGTGAATCGTATACTAGATTCAACTCAATAATACACTACATATTTTATCCAGCTTTCATTTCATGAACCAACTACAGCAATACATAGTACTGCATGATCCAAAGCGATTGATGAAATACTATCCTACAGCTATACATGACTTCAGTCCTGCGAATAGTTGGTCCATTCCATTCTCACCTTTCCTGATGCAGTAGGATTGTCGTCAATGAAGCAATTACGAATCTCGATTCGTTCCTTTTCCACCTTGCCTAATAAAGTGCCATGGATTTTTTCTATATCTTCGTTACGTCGTTCATAACTATCACATATAGTAAGTACAACAACTGGATGGATTACTACCGAGAGTTGTAAAGGACTAGAGACCGCCATGCTTGATTTTACCTGAAGTCAACTGCGCATGCGTCTTACGGTTTGGAGGGCAAGCTGTCCTTAGCATCTTGAGTTTGCCTCCGGTTATGCTATACTGTGCTATACGCCGTACAGTGTACACCATACACTGTATAGTGTATCCTTGTGATTCTTGACCACCGTAGGCTCGTCTAGTGCCTGTACAATACAGTACCAGTACCGAGCGAGTGCTCACGTGCTAGTAGTGAATCATGGTGAATGTAGTCCGGTATGGTGTTCTACCCCATCCAGCCGACTTCAGAAGTAGTCCAAATGTGGTGAAGAATCCACTAGGAGACTACTTGCTGATCACCTGTATACTGTATACAGTACGTATGTGGTGATTGATTGATTGGCATGGACTGGAGGAGTACTAGAAATTCTTCTTCTACAGATAATCAGATATTGCTAACTGCATATTGGTCTTATTTTGGACTGTTGAAGTAGTTCTGATATTTCTTATACTGTACACTGTACTGTCGTGAATCGCATATACAGTACTGTACTTTACAGTATACTACAGTAACATCATATTACTGTATGTTACAGTAAGACAGTGCAGTATTGTATAGTGTACAGTATAGTACATGGACTATCTACTGTACTGTATAGGACCTGGCCTGATCACTTTGGGACGGACAGACATACAATACAGTACACAGCGATGGACTCACTACAATACTGTATGACCCTGGACTGATTACTTTTGGACGGATAGACGACATACAATACAGTACTGTACTGTACAGTACCGTACAATGGACACAGCGATGGACTCACTACGATACTGTACAGTACAATGTACACAGCGATGGACTCACTACAATACTGTACAGTACTGTACCGTACTGTATGACCTGGACTGATCACTTTTGGACGGATAGACGACATACTGTACATTGTACAATACAGTACCGTACGATGGACACAGCGATGGACTCACTACGATACTGTACAGTACAATGTACACAGCGATGGACTCACTACAATACTGTATGACCCTGGACTGATCACTTTGGGACGGATAGACGACATACAGTACTGTACAGTACGGTACAGTACCGTACAATGTACTGTACACAGCGATGGACTCACTACAATACAGTACTGTACTGTACAGTGTATGACCTGGACTGATCA
>NW_002060943.1:670238-860534 GCF_000150275.1 Trichoplax adhaerens | reverse complement strand
TAAAATCATGCACTGGCATAAAACTTATTCCTGAGACTTTGCATATATTAATTCCACAGCGAGCCACTACATAAATTAAAATTAAAATCTTGTATAGAAATTAGATAATGTAAAGAGCATCATACTTAAAGTCATTTTAATGCAATAAAATTGTTTCAGTTAGCATTTATGAATCTCTATATTATGTTATGAGTTATTTCTGAACAATTGCATAGTAAACTAGCCTAAGTTTTTGCAAGAGAAACAGATAGAATGAGCAACTTAAAATGTTATCATTGAAATAAAATCCTTGTTGATCAGATTCAGGGATTTTAGCCTGTACTTTCGGATTTTTCTTTAGCAAATCTATTTTAAACTAAATAAAATCCTGCTAAAGTAATGGTTAAAGTAACTACAATTGGGATTATTACGATATAATAAAATAATTCTTGTGAGTAATTCGAATTTATTATATTTAATATTCTTAAATAAATGATACTCTGACTAAATAAAATCTTTACTAAGAACTAGATGTAATATTCACCATTAAAATTTTTGCATTAGAATGGAATAGATCATTTTTGCTCTTTGGTATGGAGATATTTTATAAAAATTCACATGATGAATTAAATTAGTATTTTAAAGCAGAAATAGATACAACATGTTTAGTTAAAATTGTTTTCTTATACGTTATTAGATTAACAGTTTCTGAATTTTTATACTGTTTTATAGGTTGTTGCGAGACAAATCACATATAAAACTAAATTAAAATCTTAAAGAAGAAGTAGATTCACGATAAGCGATTAAAATCAGCGTATTATTATATCATTAATAACAAAATCTTTCCATTTAGTAATCCCAGATTCTTACTCGAAATTGTCAGTTTTTGATAATAAATCTCATGATAAAGTAATTAAATCTTACGGAAAATTAGATGCTGCAGATATGACTAAAATTATTGTAATCTATTAGAATTGCTCGTTCGGCCTTCATTGATCTTCATGCACTACCCAAATTGTTTTATTTGACATTCATGGAATATTTGTGGAGATCACTATTGAGCAAACTAGAAATTATAGTAAAAAGGGAATATTGCCATAACCGATTGACAAAAATGTGTGATTTTATTCACTCAAGGTTATTATGATTTTTAATTAGTTGTACTAACCTTGGCTGGATTCTGTAGGAACTAACTAGATCTAATTCCAAATTTCCTCACATCAACCAGTTGAAAATCTTTAATTTGATTTACAGCAGGTTATCGTAATTTTAGAATTAATACCTCATAATTAACATCGATGTGATTCTAAAGAAATTTTGTAATAAAAGAGTAGTTTCTAGAATACTCCTGTAAAATTTTTGATTGTAGTAGGCATTGTTGTTTAACCGCGACTAATTTAGTTAGGTATTTGTAGTAATTGCTTTTTAGCAACTGAGTATGTGGCGAAGGAGATTCGTATATCTGGGCTATGATTTAATCATATTAGATGGCACAATTATTTTAATTATTATACATTGGATAATGTCAGATAACTGATATATTTAGCATAATATTTGAGCATTAATTATGATAAAATTTGTGGTGAGCTTTGCTCTTAATAAAAGCCAGTTTTATTATAAATTAAAGTACAAGTTATTTTTATTTTTCATTAGGCACTGCATAAACCTGAATAATTGAACAATGCTCTGATTTAAGGATGCTGGGCTGTCTTAGTAATTTTAGTTGTATGCTGTATACCGTAGATAGACTCTATTTATGGTAAAGTTATGCTTATATTATTAATAATTTAGTAATGCTGAGAATCTAAAGTTTATTTCAAGGCTTAATTATTTAAAATCTTAATCAAAATTTTTAATTTAATAGGTCGTAGTTGAAGATAGTATAAAGCGAGTAAAGACTTAATTTTTCTATGCCGGTGCAGCGTTAGCGCATACTTAAATATAGTTACTTAGTTAAATTAAGCTTTAAAATTTATGCTACTACATTGATAATTGGTTTATACGCTGCAATAGATTAATATCATTAAATAACACTTACCTTTAACATTAAGTTAACATTAGTTTCATAAATGATGGAGAGTAAATTTATGAACTTAAATTAAAAACTAAAATTTGGACATATGACCTTTGACAAAACTCTATTAGAATTTGAAAACTTCGATGAAATGAATTAATTGTTGATTACAAGAAAAAGTTTTAAATTAGTTAGTAAAAAATACATGCCTTGCGACATTATGAATAATGATGCTCTATATATATATACACATACAGAGTTGTTTATTGTCCTAAATTTCAGTGTAGATATAGGAATCAAGTATGCAAACAAATCATAAATAGAACGAAGACTAGTTGGAATCATAGTCGATAGCTCTTTGCACATCTTGCTTCTCTATTATATTCTCCCGGCTATATCGGTCTGATATTAAACATTCGCTATCATGGAGTATATTGCTGCTACATGTACTGCTAAGACTCCTTGTTAACTCTTGTGGCCGAATATTAGGTGTCTTACAATTGCTGACTTGGTTGAAATGACTAGCAAACTCTATGAAATTCTTATCTTCGATGGGATATTCGCCGATCTCAACTGAACATTCCTCATCGTTTTGAGTTAAATTAACTGCCAGGGGATTAGCTTTGATCTACACAATAATAAAATGGTAGGATAGGTTAGGTTTAGTGTTTAATCTTATGTCGATATGAGCAATTAGATATTGCTAGAGACTTTCATTAATTTTTACTTACTTCCATTACAGAAGCTTGTTTATATCCTTGACAGGTATATTTATGAGCGAGAGGTACGCCTTGTATCGCTATCATTAAAATTAACAGTTAATTTAATGACATTACAGATTATTTTAAGACGCTAACTTACGAGTTTCAATGGCCTGCTCAGCCTTGATAAACCTAAAAATAAGATAGTCAGCAAAGTCAGCAAATTAAAACTTGTGCAGATTACACCTATATGGCAAAGAGCTGGTTTTCCAAAATGAGACATGCTTAGTAAAGTGCTATATAAAATTTAAATTTACTATAATATTATTGTGGAATAGTATATATATTTTGTATTAAATCTCTCTATTTTGTAACGCTGCAACTGTAGATTGTTGGGATTATTTGGGGTGCGATAAATAGACTTGAAACTACTTTTAATTAATATTGTGAGACTAATATATTCTAACGATTGGATTTAATCTAACTAGATAAAGAGAAAGTTTGTTTTACAATGTTTCCTTTACACAATTAATTTTAATTTATCGCTATTTATGTAGAATAAAATTTGTTGATGCAGAAAAGAAGAACTTACATTGTGGAGTTTATATATAACCCTGCTTTAGAGGGTCGGTGACACCTGCAATTCATGAAGAAATAGATATTAGCTTGATACAACTGCAGATGAGAGACATTGCTAGAAATAGAGTTGAATTAAGTATAAATAGCATTATTCTATTAATTAATTGTATCATCCATGTTTATACGGTATGACATACTTATAGTAGCATAGGCTCATGAAAATAATTACTGAGCATCCGCAAAATGCAATAATTGCTGCTGTAAAGTCTATATGATGAAAAATTGGTAATTATTATAATCTTTAAATTACTTCCAGCATCGATAATTATACAACGTATAGATGAGTAGGTTTATGTGGCATAAGTCAAGTATGAAGAGATTTATTACAGGGCATAATTTGAGCTCGTAGGCTTGGTAGAGTTGTTTGAGTCCAAGAATGCTGAGATATGATTCTACTTGTCGTATTTTTTATAGCAGTTGTGCTGGAATTTGGATTCCCGGTAGTAATTATAATTTCACTTGTTGTTTCTGCAACAGTACCGAAAGTTGGTGTTGGCGTTGCTATTGGAAAGGCTCTTGCTGTAGTTGTAGGCGTTTTATCGATGACTGTTGCTTTGGCTAATACTAGCTCAAACTCCGACCCAACAGTTTCGTTGAGGTATTTCCATGATCGATCTTGAATTGCAACGATCGGGCAATTAAGGACATATGTTTGATTTCTCAAGGCATCCGCGGATGATCTTAATGTAAATAGCAGATTATCCCTACCAGTAATTTCAACTGTATTTAATTTCCCATCTTTACTCTTCTGCAGAACGATGATATTATCAGCTACAGGTTGATACAACTGGCTATCGTTCTTTAATTAACAATTGATAAAAAGATAAATTAATAATAATCAGCACTGTTAAATTCCATTAGATAGTAAAAATGAAAAATAATCCCATCTTTCTTGCCTGGGGGTATTTTACAGTAATAAATAAGCATAATATCCTGAGAATCTTAATAGTAATAATTTTAAGTCTATGCGTATCTGTCGTGTCAGCGTCAATAATAATTACACTGTTCTAAATTGTAAAGGAGATAATTATGCATAATTCTATATTTACTTTGTATAGCTTATAATTATCGACGGCAGGTTTATTGATCATTACCATTAAATAGGAATTTGTATGCTTTTCTTAGCTATATGGTAGATATTTAGAGTTGCTATATGAACTTAACATAGTGATTAGACTGCTAAATAAAGATAGTTGTAATGTAACTTAGTATTGTGATTGTAGACTGTTAGCCATGTGTAGTATAATGTACGGTAGATATTTATCCTAAGAGATATTTGGTAGCTGTAACTATAGACTGTAGTGGTAGAGACTCTATGCTAGAGTACAGATGACTATATACAGTAAGCTGTTGAGTTACTAATATGGCTGTAGGTAAAAATAGAACTGTAAATCATATATTAGGATATGGTTAATTCATTGTACTTTGGCTGGTGTGAATAATGTCTATGTAAGTACTGTAGTCGTATCCATATTGGATTAATGATGGTCCGCAGTAGAATAGTCTTACTAAGAATAATTTAACTATGTGTAATATAAGGTAAAAGGTTGCCATGCGGATTGTAGCTGCGAATGCTACGGAAAGTATAAAAGCATGCAACTTTAGATTATTCTGTTAGTTCGTTGTAGAAGTCTTTAGAAGTAGTATTCGGCTAGAGTAGAGCTGTGTAGTTAATCTTTGTATAAGATTGAATAAAGCCCTTATTTTTCTAAAATTTGGAATTTCGTGATTGGTATATATCACAATAGTATACAGCATTCTAGCATATTATTTCTAGTACATTTTCCTTCATAATCAAGTATTCAGTATCGGTATATTGTAATACATGGATTGAATGGAGATCATTTCGCTTAGCATTTGTGTTACTATAGTAGCTGTTCATGGAGGATCAAAAGAACAGCTTAAATTTATTCTATCTTCATTTTTGGAGATTGGTTTTGTAGTAGCGTACTCATGGGTATAAATTGAGGAAAAGTATAGTAGCTGCTTACAACTGCGAATTTTGAAGACGAGCAGAAGGGCTATCTCGCTATTTCTTGTAACGTATTAAAACGATTTATTGCTACCTGTACAATGTTCTGAAATGGTAGCAATTGATAGTCTGTGCATATAACGATATTTACTAAGAGCTATAAATTTTTATGTCTAAAGGTAGGTAAATAATGACTAGATAGCATAGGGTAGGGAAGAAAGCAAGGTTACATTTCAATATGTCCTAAAGGCGGCCTAAAATACTACTTGAAGCCTATTCCTTCCTAATTAATACCTAAATAATATCGTTCTACTATCCCAAATTAGCCAACAAGATCCATTTTAAAACTGAATAATTAATAAACATGCCTTTGTATTCCTACATTCGTACTCATTTAGCATTCCGGTACAAGAAATATCTGTAATTGTTTTGCAAGCTATAATAAATAAAACAAGCCAAAAGTTAGTTGAGATTATCAAATCATGCTCATGCGGTCTATTGATCAACAGACAGAGTTAGAATCGTTAGCTGTATAACACTATTACACTCCATTTACATGCCATTCATTGAAGTAAATGAGCTAAAATGAAATTAATCTCGATTATATTATGATTATAAATTTTACTTTACTTATACTGCTTTAATTACAAATTAGTACGGTATGAATTGTTGCAACTTTTATATCCATGGAATATTGAATCTATTTTAGCATGCTATTAAAATCAAAGCGATTTCTAATCAATTACTATGTTCTTGGAATACACTAGCTATTAGATAAATATCTCGTAAATTTTACTATATTTCAAGTATCTATTTGAGTAGACTTTTGAAATAATTACCTCCAGTACTATCCCAGTAGATAGGAGAGGATGGACCGCTGACTTCGGATTTACTGTAAAGCGCATAACCTCGCAATTGTAGAAAAGATAATTTCCGTAGTTTAATCTTACATCTACAGCTTAAAATACTTTGTTTGCATGAAGTCAAGTCTTCTGCAGTTACATCGGTGACGTTCTTAAAAATAATAAAAAGCAGAAATTAAAATTAGATAGTCTTTGACGGTCAAATTTAGAATCCTGTTTAGTGTCATTTTAGTCCAAAATCATACTTTAGTAGCGCGACAGCTACATCAAGCATTCTCCTATCAGTTCCGTTAATACTTTACATAAGCGGTATTAAAGGTAGAATTTGCAATTATTATGAGTTAGGATAGTAGGCTACTAATGTAATGGCAATTCGTTTTTGGACTATGACAAGATCTCAGTAACGCTAACTGTCAAATATTCCAATTTTAAGAAATTTCTTATGGATACAAAGCAAATTAATATGGGCAACTCCCAAAGAGCTTAAGATTAAGATTATATGGTTATAAGATTATATTAAATAGTTCAACTTGCTGATTAGACTGTCAAATTTTACAAGTTTCTACTTGTAGATAGTATTCACAATTCGTATTGACAAGATATTTTACAATAAGGCTCGTAAAAATCTACGTAATCAATTGTATATATATATACAAATTGTAAATTTGGTTGTAAACAGTTAGACAATTCTGGACCGAAGAAGTAAAGATTGATAGTTCTTGATATTTTTATGCAAGGAGCAGTTTATATAAAAGATTTTGTGAGAAATTAAAAAGGCTTTGCTTTGATCTTTAAAGCACTTTGTCATAATCAATGGGAAATACTATCCCTAAATTCTACGTATTGTAATTGAAAAATATGAGAAACATTGTAATGTTGATACATAAAATATAAAATAGATACTCGGTATATGCTATATAGGGAAGATTAAAATAGAGCATACTGCAAGTATGGTCCGTTTCCGAAATAAGGTCAATTTAATCCATTTTATTTAAATTATCTTAATGATTTAAAAGCATAGGCATTTCTCGTTAGATCTCTTGCATGGATAAATGATGAAATAAATAATTTGTTCAGACTATTCTGTAATAGGCAATATTGTAAGAGAAAATAATCAATTTTATACGACTTATAGTTCGTTAAGTCGACTTTGTTAGTTTATCATCTTTATTGAGATGAATAACTCTGCAAAGTGAGCATACTATTGATTTATTTTTCCTTAGTACTAATTGACGATTAGAAAGTTGCAGTGATGCTCCTTCATATTTAATTGGAGTAATAGTAGAATTATTTAGCATAGTTAGGTTGTAAGAATAGATATTATCGTGATATTAATATTAGGTGATAGTTAATTTCTACGGCATATTACAATTATTGATTAGGAATATTAGTCAGCTAGCTAAGTATGGTAAATAGATCAATATGACTGTATGTACTGTAATTATGAAGATGGCCAGCACCTTTACGGGTGTTGGATATTAATAGAAGAGTAGTGATATATTGTGCAGATTCCATTGTACAGAAAAAGATATTGATGATCTCTTAGGGGAAAAGTCTTCTTTTTGTTGATTCAAGTCTGATCTTTGGCAATTTTATCCTCGTAAATAGATTAAACAAAATGTATTTAAGAACTACAAAGTTGAGCTTGGAGTACACTTAACTTCACTTCTTTTAGGCTTAGGATAATTTAGATTAGATTCTTGTTCGAGTTAATTATTGTGCTACTTACTATTCTCAACTCTGCAACAAAAGCCTTTTCTAAAATCTATCTTCCTGAGATAATGGTTTGGTTAGAAGTTAGATTAGTTTAGATGGAACAGTTAAGAGATACTTTTATTACAGTAGCGTAACTATCTCTTATACGAGAGATGATAGCTAAAGTTTAAGCAAGCTTTAAAGCTGTAGTTGTCAATAGTACTTATAACTTAGTTAGTCTATCTAGCTATGACTATGCAATAGGAAAGATGAAGAACTGTATGATATAGAACGGATTAATTGAATCTCGACATTCCTTTAACAATAGCGTTTTTCTACCCCCTATAAAATGTAATATATATTCCATAAGAACTCTGAATTCCTATTGCATATCCAGTAATAGTACAGTGATATTGTTCCTAAACTACCGTAAGAAATAGCTAACCCTACACGACCTGAAATTCATTCGGTCTTGCTTGAAATTAATGCACTAGAGAAGTCAGAAAAGAAATTATAATTATATTATATAATATATAAAGAATTGGTATTTGTGTGTCTTGTTGAATGGATTACCAGTAACGAAAATGAATTGCAAAACTTTTTGATTGACGATAGAATGGCAAAAAATGGAGTAGATTATTTTGATAAAATGAAAAAATAACTCAGTTATCAATGAGTTGTTGGTAGCATGATTCCTGGTTCTAATGCTTATTGTGAATGACTATCATGAAAATCAATATCGGCGAATGGTATGAATTAGTAACGAGGAATCATTTCATTACGAGGAAAACTAAATTGCCGAAGTTCTCTTTAGTTCTGCAATTAAAAAGATATGACATGACATTTTTTTCCTTTAACTACTAAGCAGTTGTGACTGCCTTGACGGTAAGAATGGAACTTGAAGTAGGCAAGACGATTTGTAATTAGGGAATAATCATTCCTTCAAAATTATCATAGATTATTCAATAGTAGTAGAGAGGTATCAGAGATGACTAAAATTACCTGGCAGAAGGATGATAATAAAAGACAACTACGGCATGGGATCACTAATTTTTTTCCTTTCGCATCAGTGATCATGATTATTGGATTTAAATAGTTCTGCCGTTGTTAATACTAGCATTATTTTAACCATAGTAATCTTACCTTACTCTTGTTTGCAGCTAGATTGATTGATTTTATCTTTACCCGGCAGGTTAATTTATTATCAATTAAGTTGTAAGTCCAGGAACTGGAATCCATCAGTACTTGAGCTCCTTCTTTACTTAAGTCGGCTTTAATTCTTATTCTTCTGGGAGCATTTGGTATTGCTAGAGAATGAAACGGTGTTTTAGAATAGAATCATATGTCCAATATCGATTAATCGATAGCATAGATCATCATTTACATTGCTTTGAAGATCATGACTTATTCTTTCGTGATGTACTAAGCTTAAGGTGGACTGACTGATCGATTCGATTCATTTTTGTTGCTTAAAAAAGGCAGTGAAATTTGAACCTTAGTCAGTGGAGAATACTATTACTGGTGATTAGTTGAATCAGTTAAGCATCCGGTATTCTTTAGTAAGTACTATGAAATACTATATTGCTTAAATGAATGTTGGTATCCTATCCATACTGTAACAATTACAAGTTTTATCTACTAAAATGAAATGATATGAAGACTTTAAAACACGGTAGACTGACCAAAATTTAGTTCCAGTAAGAAAATCTCATCAATATTACTACAATTTTAAGTTCTATTAACTAAGCAATAGTGCTGGAAAGATTATAGAACACTATAGAATGGTCCAAGTTTAGTTCTAGTAAGGAAATAGCGTTAATATGATAATAATTTCAAGTTCTATCAACTCAATAGAAAAGATATGGTTTTTTTCAACGCACTTTACTAGTTCAAATGTAATTATTAAAGGAAGAACATCATGTCATAAATCTAACCATTTCAATTCCTGTTTACCAAACTAAAATGACGAGATTAGTTTGATACTGCAACTATTTCAAGTTCTACCAACTTAAATGAAGGGATAGTGAGACTTTAGAATACATTAAATTAGTTAAAATTTTAATTAAAATCAGTAAGTCATGTTAATGTTGGTATAATTTTCCTTTTTAGAGTGAAGTGAGCAGAAGACTTGATGACACTCTTAACTATTGCAACCAATTCGACTTCTATCAAGTAGAGTTAAATGATGAAAAGGTTTTGTAATACACTAAACTGATTCTATTTTGAGCTAGAAAATCACGCCGATACTGCAACTATTTCAAGTTGTATTTGCTAAAGTGGTAGTGCTAGTGAAGACTGGGCAATATACCAGTATCAAAGTGGATCAAATTCAGTTAAAATGAGTAAGTAATAGTCTCATTTACCGTAGTCCTTGGTTCTCCAGGAAAAAAAACGGACGTAAGGATTAACATCTACATATTCCACTCCCTTACTTTGATTACTCGCTAGAACATCACCTTGAATTATGCTAGTTAGATTGACCTTCATTTTTAAACAGGTATAAAAGCTAAAAATGATGAAGCTATAGTGTATTTCTCCATATGGAAGGTTGTAGAGAAAAGGATTGCTCTTGGTTTTGTCCCTAAAGTTGACTTGACCAGTTTGGCAATTGGAGGAAAACCACTGATAAGATATGAGATGTTTAGCGTGATTTAAATTTTCTGGATTAATGTTGGCTGCAAATGGAATTATAATTGTCGCTTGATTACCAATAATTGTAACGGTAGCATTTCCAATGCCATAGGGAATGTTATCTATCGTTTAAAGCACCCATATAGAGTGCAATTAAATAAAATTGGATTAGATACGATCAGTTTACCTTGCAATTGATAAATCAATCGTTCTATAATATCGATTAAGAATATTATCAGAATCCCTAAGTGATTATTATGCTAAGATAATGTGGGTTGGATTAGATAGCAAAAGGTCATCTTGTAATTAACAAATCAATCATTAAATAATATCAAAATGAGAGCATTATCAAATCCTTGAGCGATTATCATACTAAGATAATTTGAATTAGACAAGATTACCTTGCGATCGACGAATCGATATCGTGGAATAGTATGAAATGGGAGTGTTAGTAAAATCCTAGAACGACTATCATGCTAGGATAATGTATAGCTAATATGATTACTGTTGTATCGGAGTCGAATGATTTCCTATTTAGCTGATCAATTCTCTATGCTAAACGCTATACAAAAAAGTAACGCTAACCTCAAGCAGAATGCCTATTATACTGTAAATAAAGCATAATTAACCTGAGAAAGAATAAAACCATTCATATTTAATCGTAGTTTTCAATAACTTGTTGTTACACATACATTGATTATGAAGAGAATAGAGAGAAATAGTAAATCCTTGTTGACCATGTAAATAGGTCACGATCGATAGTGAAGACGAAGATATCCCTAGACTCAACTTTATTTAAGTCAATATTATTTTAAAAAAAGTAATTGATATGAATATAAAAATTGAGGAAAACATTTTGTTGTTACTAAGCAATTGATGTTGAAAATAATCTGTTTGCGTCTTTTATTAAATGGACAATACTTCTGACACAAATAGCCTTTACGATCGTAGTTTAAATAGCGTCCTTTTCATTTAAAGATTTAAAGATTATTTTTTTACCTGTTTGAGGATTAGTTGCCATACATTGTTGAAATGATAGATTGAATATGATGGATAAGTTTAATAATATCCTAGATAAATGGATAAATTTATTTGCTTGTTGTTTGGGTGGTTTACGTAAATTTTGCATGATGGCCTTCAACTATTTGTTAATGTAATGAGTGAATTTTGAAAAAAATTGGATTTTTAGCCTAATCCTAGTAACGAAGAACAAAGAGGGCGCCCTACGGTTAATAATTACCATTTATTGATAAATGCTTTGAATTTGTTGAAAGAAATCACAAACATTTGTTGTACTAACAGAGTAATTGGGCGTTGCTACAACTATGGCCTTGAAAAATCGAAATAATAAATTCGAATAAAATAGTAGCCAGTTATTTCAATGATACAAGCAAGCATGAAGAGAAGAGCATGAATAGGATGCTTTAATGCAAGAAATGTTGATTTTTCCTTGAATGAAGCAATTGAAATACTTTGGCTTAAAATAGTGAAATTGGTTGTAATCGATTGCAATAGTAAAACAGCAAGCTTGTAAACTAGATATCCCACATCATGAAATAATAGCAACTATTTATAATTCAATGAATAATAAAATATTCTACAAGACTGGATATAGTGTTATACACAGGTCTTTTTATTTGCCTTGCTATTCCTTGTTCTTTTTTTAAAGATTAACACGATTGTTTATTGATTAATCCAAGGTAATAATTTTTCAATTAGATTGCTGTGAGTAGTTAATGAGATGATATTATCATGATATTATCATGAAAGAGTCGAGTTTCGGTGAAAACATAAATAAAGTAATTCGAAAAGTTAACAACAACAAACTGGATCCAGAGCTAATCCAAAACTGATAGATTTGCAAAGTGAAATAAGAATAAAACTCATTCAAACTTTTCGGTCTTCCTAATTTCCTTTCTTAACTTTCAAAGAACTTAAGCATTATCTATTTAGTGAGGTAGTACACCAGTACAAATTGCTGATTTAAGACAATGATACTATTTAAGGAACTATATCTAAATATTACTATCCAAACTAACGTAAGCCATGTTTTTTACCTTTAAATTAAGGGCGTTGCATGCTTATATTAAGATGGATCATGGTCTAATATCAGAAGAGGAAAGATGATAAACCGATACCTTATTCGTTATAGAATGTAATAGAATCTAATCATTTTTAAAATCGGCAACATTACAATAGCAAGTTGTGAGGAGAGGATAAAAACAACTATGATAGTTGTAGAATTGATTTCCTTATTAATTATCATATGATTGACAATATAAATAATCAATCGCTGTCTAAGTTTTGAAAATTTTATGCACATTATAGCCATCGGTAGATTTTCCATGGAATAAATCCATCATATTTCAAACCATATTTCAATATATGTGATGTAGAATAAGATGTTTATTCAGCATTTTCAACATAAACGAAACTATGGTATGTTCGTAAAGCGACATCTAATAATAGTATAAATTATCGTTGAAGGCATAAAGGTTACGATTTAATAATAATAATTCAACATTTGTATTTTAAAAAGTTCTTCTCGAAAGTATTCATAAGGAATAATTTCTTCCCGGTAGATTAGGTCATTAAATCCAGGTGATACGTTTATATCTATAAGGTACTCGTCGGTACTATGTTTCCAATACTCTGTCGGTCTTATTAATATCTAGATTTTAATATGGCCAATAATAGAATATGTCTCATTTATTTATCCGATATTCAGCAATTCTAACGCTAACATGCTAATAAGTATCAGTATACAGCTGGAAATGTCTCAGCGTAGAGCTCTTGCCTGAATCATAACCATGTACCTTTCTCCTGATAGAAAAATTGTCAATCATGCTTTAACTTTCATGAAATCATTACTTCAAAATAAATCATTCGAGTGAGGATCGAATGTGATGTTAAGCTCACACAAGATATAACTGTGATGTAAATGTAAATTTGATGTATATTGATTTATTTGTAAGGTGCGAAGATAACCTCAGAAGTGCTAATTATAATTTAATCGTTCAGCAGGCAGGGTATAGAGCCATCTTAATGCAGCATGCTGACTCTTTATTCCTTTTATAACATCACAACTATCGTCAAAGCATACTGTGCATTTTTTGACATACTTAGAACTAAAATGAGCATAGTTGTAGAATAAGAGTACGAAATTTATTCTACTCACTTTACTTAACATATAGATTACAACAACAGTTTTATATTAACAAGTTTTATTACTGATTCTCTAGCGTTTGAGATACTACATAAAAAATTAAAAAGCTCTGGTGGGCAAGAGGAAACTTCTTGCATTAGTAGATTTTAGAAATAAAATGACTAAAAAACAGCAGCATATTCTACAGAAAACATTACTATTTCAATGCATTACTTAAAGATTACGAATTACCGGTATTTTAAATGTAAAATTTTGGTAAAGTGTTTAAATTGCAAGTAATATTGTGGCAATGAAGTTCTGAAAATATAAAACAAAAGCTTATAATTCTCGTGGATATAAATATCTGTCAATCTTCTCGATTATGAATCAATGAGAAATATTTCTAACTTTAAATTTTCATTGCATAAATGAGTTAAATCTAGGGAATGCAATGAATTGCCGTTCTGTAACTGATTACTTATTTCCTAGCTCGTGGAAAATGTAAAGCTTTTGCTGCTCGATTCCGAAACTATGAAAAAATTAACGAAAGCGATGTTATTTGTTTACTGGTAACAGGAATAGGATTTGAATCGCTTAGTATTGTAAAGTTTTTGTAGTCCTTTCTGGTATTTTAGTAACTATTAACAACAGTTAGCGAACTTTATTCAAATCTGTATAAGGCCGAAAAAGATAATCTTAAAAATGGATATAATGCTTTCAGAATCGCCGACCAGAATTTTAATCAATATCAATCAGAACTTGGCTTTAGTTAATTGCACCTTAATTAAAATGACCTTGAAATAACTAATGCAGCTCTTAAAAAATGATTTGCTAGAATTAATACTACTATGTACTTGGCATATTAGGAAGTTAGTTTAGGTTACTTAGGCTACTCTCCTCACAAAATAGATATCAAATATATTAAAATATCAGCATAGCTTCCTTATTGATTTTATTTCGTATGATGAACGAATGTATGGGCACTAGTGACAATACTGTACTCGCATGACTTTAGAGCCTTGCTAACAAGCAGAAACATAACATAAAGTCCACAACTTTAGCTGATGGGTTTGCTAAGCTAAGCTTAGACCTTGAACTTGCCCATTTCTAGTAACTATGAATGGGGAATAAGTTAACTTTGATTAATTATACGTAACTGAAAATGATTCTGCATCAATGAGTGCAATACTTGCTGGTATTACAATTAACTGTCCTGAGGAATAAGTTAGCATTGATTACTTATAAACAGAAAAAAAATATTAGAAATTTTAATAGATATGTTTACGAAAAGGCTAAAAAAGATGACTGATATCAATGGAATGTTAGAAGTTGCTTTACTAGAATCGTTGAGATGTAAAATTGGCTAACTTATCGTACTGATAGACTGGATGACCAGTACGTTCATGTAAATAGCAGCAATAAATCTCTATTCCTAACTCTATGTGTAGACTATCCTTTTCTGTATCAATTTAAGGAAATAGTTGGAAGAATGGTTTATTGGACAACAATTCGATCATTATATATGTGAAGTTTTCTAGATTAGATTTAAATTCAACACTAATATCCAGCTCACAACCATCATAAGTTGGCTAACTTTAGCTGATTGGACGTAAATTCAAAACTAGTGTTCAAGCTTGCAATCATTAGAGAATGCTAACTTTTCGTTGATTATCTTCAAACTTTAAACAATCTTGAACCAGCTAGTAAAATGTTTGGAAATTGCCTGCTAATATTCATATAAATATCCATAAGAAATAAATTAACTTGGTTTGAAACTATGTCAAACAGAAAATGATTTTAAGTCGACTGATCTAGTTTCCATACAGTTAGTTGCCAGTATATTAGTCAGGATTCTTAAGTAGTAGGCTAAATTTAAGCAATTGCTGTTGACTTAAAAATGTTTTTCTTCAACTGATCTAGTGTTAGGAAAATTAATTGATAGCATTCCTATTATCATTAGTGGAAAATTACGTTAACTTTATTTCAATACATAAAAGAAAAAATAAAGATCAAAATCCAACAAGTACAGCGTTTACAAAGTACTTGTTAGAGTCAATGGTTTCTTGAATAAATTATATAAAAAATGATATTCTTAATCCAATCTAATACCTACTGTACACTTTGAGCAATTTAAAAAACTACTCATATCTTTACTCTTGCTTATTATAGATATTCCAGTCAACGGAGAGCAAATAGTATTTAATAAATGTAAGGATGCTGCCCGTATTCAAACTGAAAAGATTTCAAAAGCTGATAGCAATTACATTAATTTTCATACTGCATTTTCAAAAAAACATAAAGAAAAGATATAACTTCAAGTCAAAGCTATAACTAATTAAAATCAAAATCATAAATATCTTTGTGGTGAATTGGAACTACATATAGATAATAAAATCAAAACTTCTTGCCTCATAGTTGAATTGTTACTATCATAACATTGATTAGTTAATTAATGAAATCACATTAATGTGGAGAAAAGAAGTCGATATTCATATATAACTTAATGTCTACGCAGGATCAATGCATAAAATGTTGTAAAATGGGTTTGAATGTTCTATATTAATAAACAAGCCCTTAATCAGACTATAGTTTCTTTATATTGACTATAGGTACTGATATCTTCGATGGCAGAACGTTGGATACAATGACACTCACAGCCGCAAAAGATATTCTTCATAGTCGCCTTCCGTTGTTTTACCAGATTTCTTATATAAGGCGTGATGAGTAATACATTGCGGACATCCTAAAGACTGGTTCGTGGTAGTAATATTTTCACCATCGCCATGGAGGTTATTCTCTGGATGATTATTTAACATCTACGGGGACACATTGACAGTTATTGGAAAAGCCGGAATAAACATGAATTTAAGGATCAAATAATGAAATATATGAAAACTAAAGATAATCTATTTAATAGCAAACGCTATATTTGTACATTGATGTCAACACTGAGCTATTGAATAAATTTTCTAAATTAATGAATATTAAATAAAAGAACTAATACAGGTGAGGAAATGACGCATAGGATTGGATTTAGAAATGATAGTTGATGATATGTTAATAAGTATTTATAATCCGATCTAATGGCATTGATAATAAGAAAAATGAGATGATCCGTAAGAGTAAAGATCTTCTACTTACTGTTGGACGACCTAGAATATCAAAATGAATGGAAAATACAATTTAAAATATGCCCCCTTCTTACATTGGACTTATAGTATTCATTTATGAGAAGAATATGAAGGAAATGTGAGTATGTACCAACTGACTTACCATAATTATCCATTGCATCCGGATCTATGTGATTATTGGCATGTCCATAATCTGCGGTATTTGGAAAATTTTCTGTTGGTGGCCTACCCGTTTGCTATGCAAGAAGTAATATTCATTTATTACTACATCAATATAAAGGATACTCACAATAGTTATGGCAATAAGTTAAAGAGTATTAATTATTAATTATATTAAGCGAAAAGCGAGGTTAATTTCAATGTTTATTGTTTGTATCAAGGTTTCTCTTACTCCTAGACTCAAATCGCTCTCAGAGACTTGCGGTTCATTTGGTGATACTATTAAGGTTTAATTGTCAAATTTACTTCAACTTCTTAAGAAAGATAACAAGGTATTAAAATTTTGCTGCGGCTAACTTACCAGGCTGTATGGGAAAGAATGGAGGCCTATAAGAAAATATAATAAAAAAATATGGATTAATTTGATCAATATTTGCTGTTCATAGTTATTGAAAAGTAGTCTATACTTGTCCGAGGATATTGAATTGTAAATTCGGAAACAAAATTATTCACATTTGTCTATCTGATCTAAGTTACTTATTTATGACGTAATACTTAATTTCGATAGTTATTGAAAATAAGTCTAAACTTATCCCAAGATATTAAATCGTAAATTTTTGAAGCAAAATTTATTATGTAAGTTATTGATTTATGACATAACTGTTTATTTTGAAAGCTATTGAAAAGTAGTGTAAAATTGTCCGAAGATATTGAACTAAGATGAAATACAATTGTTTAAATTCACTTAAAATATCTAAGTTAGTCATGTATGACATTAGCCATGATTTTGAGAGTTATTGAAAGTAGTCTTTAATCATCTGAAGATATTAAATTATAAATTCGAAGGTGAAATTATTTAAATTCTGTTAAATTATCCTAGCTAGTCATTTATGACATGATTACAAGCATGGTGAATTAATGATGCGATTAAATTGGTATATCTTTGGCAACGGCTGATGCATAAAAATGCTAGAATAGCAACGGACGGAATTTGTCAGGGTACTGCCATTAGCTATAACTTCTAATTGATTTCAGGAAATTCCAAATATAGATTCGAGATGCAAGAGTGTTATCAATTAGCAAAATGATGTATGGTAATATTGCAAGTACAAGGAATTATTACTTGCAATCATCTTTTAGGATGGAAGTTTTAGGATAATTTCTAATCCTAAAACTTCCATCCTAAAACATGATTGCAAGTAGTAATTCCTTGTACTTGCAATGTTACCATAGATCATTTTGCTAATTGATAGAAATTGGAAGAGATGCTGAAAAAAATTGATTAAACCTTCGTGGTTACTACTGCAACTGTCATTTATAAAGAATACTAATCAATTGTAACGATTTAAGGGGATAACGCAAAATTTTCTAGCAGGAATTAAGGGAGCTAGACAGCAGCGAAATTGAAAATTGCAAGAAGTATTGCTAAGAATTAATGTAACCTTCTTGACTACTACTGTGACTGTTATTACTACTGAAGACCTGTTAAATAACTGAAACAATTTAAATAGAAATCTAGTAATCTTAGCTTTAAGATTCAAAAAGTTTTGTTATCATCTAATTACGATACCTCGGGACAAGAGCACTAATGGCGTATACATCGTAGCAGTATATCGGAATAAATTATTTTTCTAAATTTCCCTTCAGACACACACTGATGGAAAAATTTATCACTAATTAATTCATACGATAATGATTTGAAACTTAATTAATTATTGATCAATTCTTTGACAGGGTAATTCAGTTTAATATAAGGTTATAGCTATTAATGAATTTGGTATAATTCTTTATAGATGATAAACTTACGTCGGTTCCGGAATTGGTTTTGGGGATTTACTGAATAAAAGTAACGAATTAAGATTATTAGGATGGGCACTTATGTTAATACCTGGTTTTATCAGCATATAGTTTATCAAAAGCAATAATTTTTTAAGCTATCGAGTTATTGCGCTACAATTGTATATATATAATATATATTGCATTTACCTACGACATATATATACCAGTACCAATATGACTATAATACTTAGAGGGGCTAAAATCGCTGCAAAAATATCTAGTAGTGAACATAGTGAAATAATCAATTATAATATGAAGAGTGATTATAACGAATTTTAGAGGTGACTAAGTGCTAGTAGACTTACACTTTATCTGGTCCGTTTGAGCATCAGATTTTGGGGTAGTATCCGATAATATACTCGTTAACTTGGCTGATGTTGTTTTATTCGAATAGCCATCAGTTGTACTAGGGGATTTAGATGTAGGTAGTATGGAAATAACCAGTTTAGCAGGTTGTAAATTAATGATGGATCCTTTTGTTGGATCTTGATATTTGGAAGTGGCATTGCTATTAAAGACATCACTAGGGCAGCGAATAGCTATCGTTTCATTTGTTGTGCCATCAGGCAGCATAGGTAAGTAAAACTGCCGATCATCCTGATCAATAACTTCAATAATTTTTAAATCTTCATCGCCATATTTCTGTAGTATTATTGTTTTATCTTCTGGTGAAGAAGTATTACTGTGACCATCCTGTGTACATTGAAAAGAGATTATCGATAATGAAATTAAACTATTTATTTTAGTTTTTAAGTCCACCAATTGCATAACTATGACAATAAAATACAATAATTTGATTTTATATTCTTAAAATATATAACATTAATTATTTGATTGAATGTATGCAGTGATTTATCGTTTATAAGCTATTGCTATCACAACAATAGCTGCAATAGAAGGAAATATCGTATAGATCGTCAATTAATGTCGAACTGAAGATCTAATACTTGTCACTGAATGCAATTTACAGTGATTGATCATGCATTGATATTTAAATACTGTTACTAAGCGATGGATTACATTAATGGCCGTGAGCAAATATAAATACAACGAAACGTGCAAAAGTGGTACTGCTTGCTCTTATAATAACTTCATTAGGTTACCAAATAAGTATGAAGAAATAAGCTAAATCATCCAATTTAGATGTAGAAAGTAGCTTGATCTATAACTGTGGGGTTATAGTAAATTAGGTAGCAATGTTTCTTTTATCTTATTGAATATGGAGACTTATTGAACTTCTTAAACAGACAATTATCTCAGTAATAGCTTTAGTAACAGAAATGTATATTAAGAAGATGACTTATGCTGCAACCTTACAACAATATATAGCTTTACTATGTTTAAATTAATGTACTCGTATTTAAATATTGTTACAAACTATAGGTTATACATTTGGGATATATACCAATCACGAGATTCCAAATTTTAGAAAAATAAGGGCTTTATTGAATCTTATACAAAGATTAACTACACACAGCTCTACTCTAGCCGAATACTACTACTAAAGACTTCTAGAACGAACTAACAGAATAATCTAAAGTTGCATGCTTTTATACTTTTCGTAGCATTCGCAGCTACAATCCGCATGGCAACCTTTTACCTTATTTTACACATAGTTAAATTATTCTTAGTAAGACTATTCTACTGCGGACCAACATTAATCCAATATGGATACGACTACAGTACTTACGTAGACATTATTCACACCAGCCAAAGTACAATGAATTAACCATATCGTAATATATGATTTACAGTTCTATTTTTACCTATAGCCTTATTAGTAACTCAACACCTTACTGTATATAGTCATCTGTATTCTAGCATAGAGTCTCTACTACTACAGTCTATAGTTATAGCTACCAAATATTTCTTAGGATAAATATCTACCGTATATTATACTAAACATGGCTAACAGTCTACAATCACAATACTAGTTACATTACAACATTATAATCTTATAAGAAACCCCTGTAAAATCGCATGTGGCGATACTATACTGTAATATTTGAAAATGATCAATGAAATAACATATAGATACTAACTAAGCAATTATTTAAAAGCTTACCTTTACGATTTTACAGGGATAGTCACCAGCATACTTATCGCAGAAGATGTGGGATACTACTCTACAGGCTTAGTGTGAAAATAATTGAAGAGAAAGTATACTTTAGTTTCCTCTATGGAAATGTAACAAGGTAGCATTAGCATTTAAAAATAATGAGAAGAATTTTCAAAGCCTATCAATTTTCTGAAATATTAATTTTAGCTCGTAAACAATCAATTTTATTTTCTAAAAAATTATTAGTATCTGTCACAACGTCGTTTGCAACAATCGGATTCCCGTTCCACACTTATCCTACTCTCCTCTGTCCTACCGTAAAACTGCCACCAGGCGTCACTACTCGCTCCACTTCAGCGAAGGACCTCAGTCAACAGTAAAGGCGGACTAGAAGCGTCTGGATAAATTTACTAAACTAACTTTATTAGGTCTCCGTATTTTCCTCCTGCCTAGCGAGGTAAATTACAACCTCTTATATACTTGTATCAAATCTACACCTTTTCCACCTGTTAATTATTCTTATGTATAACTTAGTCTTTTCTATAACTTTGTAATCCTATTAATTACTATCGAACAAATATATGATAATTGATATTATTATGCGCTAATAATATTATAGCGCCAATTAACAATTTAAGATCTAACGGATTCCCTACAAGTGTGACAACCGCCATTTTGGTTATTACACGTCATTGGCATATTAAGTACCTTACTTCTACACATTCGTTAATGGAAGTCCATTAACGATTGAATCTCACAATATTAACAGATCATAATATTTATGATTATCTAATCGTAACCGTCTATTTCTTCTTCAATAACATTATCACATAATATCTTAAACCGTAACAGTATCATATTGAGGTATACTATTAAGGTTTAAAGGCGTTTTCTCTGCAGCCTGCTCGATATGATTAAATCTGGTACCGTAACGTATATTTTTATTCGCTTGAATTATAATTTTAAATAGGAAACGAATTAATGGCTATTTATTGATTGCATTCTGTTATGTACAGTATGGTATCTATTGTTTTACTTGAATAGAACTATTGCAATAGATTCAGTAATCAACTTTGGCTACATTTCGCATTGTATAACAAAAAGTAATGTAGGCTATTATTTTTAATAAGATAAAAGCATATCTTCTATATTTAGAATGCAGTTTCTAAAGCTTAATCATTCACAATTATAAAATTCATACCTCCTGTGGAATCCCAGTAAACCGGAGAAGATAACTTGCTATATTTTGGGTTATTCCATAAAAAATCATATATCTTGTTCGTCATCACTTGGGTTATACTTAGTTTTTGCGGCGAAAATATACATGCGACTTCGGTAGGTGAAGATCGTATTGCAAAGCGACTCTTCTTATTGAATTTTATCGGGTCCTTAATGAGATCGCACAGAAAATAAATGGTGGTTATGCTGTATATCGGCACTAGATAATTGTTGACAGTATGTAATTTTATTGAAAGCTTCTTTTATTACACTTATAGTAATAATACAACTTGAACATAAGGTTATATGATTGCAGACCGTAATTGCTTATTGTATAAACGGAAAGCAGATGAATTGAAAAATTGAGAACTTAATCTTTTGAGTAACTAAAGCGGCTGATACATGCATTATTATAAATTAATTATCTGCCTCATTTTCAGCTAGAGGTTAGTTTAATTCGTTCATTATTTAATTAATTTTGTCTATGTGTTAACCTGCAAGAGTAGCTTCAATAATAGTGCCAGCATACGCCTACAATCAATCCTTTTTAACTGATTCCAGTTCATCTGTTATGTTAAAACAAGTGTGCGAATGCGTAACTAAACTACTTGTTATTCGATTTAGTCATAAGTATTTCATTTATATTCCCATATGACAAGTCATATTTTCTGTTACTGTAGCAATCAGAAGATAATGGTTGCAAACTAAAAAGATTGTCGATTGGGGTTGTTAAAGTAATGCGGTTGCCTCTGCTTGCATTATATATGTATTAGGTAGTGGGTAATTATTTATGAATTAATAAATTCCGTAGCTTCACCATATTCGTATAGAATAGCAATAAGTTATGACTTAGCCTGTTTAATTAGCGTTTTTTTTAAAGACTGGTAGTATAATGGTTTACAATCATATACCCGTTCATCAACATTTTCTATATTTATATATTTCGTTTTACAGAGTTATGGAAATTGTTTTGCAAAGCATGGCATGCGATGAATTTGTATAGCAAAGGGAGATTAAGTTGAAAAGTAAATATCAATCAGGTGCTTATATTATAATTATAGTTCTGCATATAGAATAAAAGAGCACTATACAGTACCGTGCTGTACTTCTATCGATCAAAGGAGTCCAACATTAGCAAGATTCATCGACAAAATCGCTGCAACTAAAACGCAGCTTTTATGTCCTGTTGATCAACTTTGGTAGTAAATCATGTACATAGAGAGAATTGGCTTTGAAAACCCATTTCGCAGGATACTATGCCCATTTGTGAATGATATATCAAGCGATACGATGACAACTTGGGTTAGGTACGATGGTTTATACATCGTGAATATCTGGGCGTTGGTTTGAATAATGCATGATCGCTTCATTGTAGGTGTAAGTAAAAACATTTAAAGGAAAAATTAAACTAAACAATCTTACTGATAACATGTGCAGTAGAAGTGTGATTTACAATTTTAAGGTTAGCGATTAAATGAAAGTAACTTTAGGCTACTTATGACACGGTTACGATCGAAAAAAAAGGATGATTAATTTTTGTATGTCATGATTGATTTTGATTTGTGGCATGAAGAAGTTGAATAACAATCCTTGATTAAAAATATCGTATTTCCATCCCAAATGAAACGTGATACCATTCTCTCGAGTGTTGAAAATATCAGTTTAAAAATTTTCTAGTTTAAATTTCATGGCTTTTGAAGCTAGTCTAGAAATTAATCCATGGCCTAAAAAGCTCCAAAAATGATAAGAGGCTCACCCGTTATTGTCATGGCCCACATTTCCCGCGGAAATGATGGTGAAACAATAAGGGAAAAATAAGCTTTTCTATTGTTATATCGATTGTTATCTTTGTTATAGACAATAGTTTTTGATTACTGTGCAAGTACAGTGTCTGATTATGAAAGATAACGATCGAAAAACAATTTGGGCAAAACGTGATCATAATTAATTTAAACCTCTTCAACCGGTTTATTCTTGCACGCATTTAATTTGAAATATGAATAATGTCCACAGACGGTCTAGCCTAGTCCAGCCAGGCTTGAGAAAAAGGGATAACAAATTAGAATGTTGATATATCAACATCCATAGGCTGGTAGTCTGATTGGGAATGATGAACGTTTTGCCATTACACCTTTAACAACTGTAATGCATAAAACATGAGTCCCCAGTGAGAAAATAGAAATTATATGAACGTTTTAAAAGTGATTGCCGATCATAATAAGGCGTCAGTTTGGACACTGGAACCAATAGATTGAAATCATAATGATGGACAACGCTTTTGTATAAAGGATTAGTTACATAATTACGTCATCGGTACAGGATAAAAGGAGTTAGTTAACAGCTTAACGATATACAGAGACTATACATGAAACTGTATGTATAATTGTATTTTGTAGAATGAAGTAAATTTTAATGAAGAGAAGATTTATCGTCATTGCATAATGGATACAAGGTAGTGCAATCTAAAGCGGGAATGCTATGTAACCCTTAATTGGATAAGCATATTTCTGCAATCTAGCGGTTACAGCCTGAGCTTGATTAGAAATCTTACTATAATGGTATCAAGCTTACCTCTTGTATAGATAGAGAAATCAGGTTAATTCTTGTAATTTTTAGAGAATAATTAGGAACAATCATCAAACTATTTGATGGCAAAGATTTATAATAAAATGCTGCCAAATTTCTTTCGCTATCCGTTTCATAGTGGACATATGTAGGAGTAACAGGTTTCGCTAATTTGTTAAATTAAACAGAGAAGAACGCTATGATAAAATCGAATTTTATGTCAGTAAATAAGTGGATATGATTCTTGTTATTAAATATAAACGACGATCAGTTTACTTTTGTAACAAAACTACCGTAAGTCTTACGGTATGTATAATAGTGCAATATAGATCTCTTCAATTAATCTTTAGACGAAGTGCTACTGATGCTGATATTATCATAGAATATTATTAGATTCTAAAGTGAATGCAGTTGACTGTTGAATATAGTGTCTAGTAGAAGTGGACTTTCATAATGGCGAATTTCATCATTTTACGTGATGCTAAGCATTACTGACATTACTTTGACTTTCATTTATTCCTTAGTATCACTGATAAACTGTATAAGCAAACCGGCGGTCCTGATTATAATAAGCCAACAAGTACAAATATATTCGTACGGGTGATTAGTCTAAATTTTACACACCTATTTCAGGTATACCCCATGCAAAGCTTCGAAAAAGTCCATTCTTAACTTGTTTACTGTCTGCAGCTAAGTTTATATCAAGCTTTAAGCAGGTATCGATATTCGTAAGTTGGATGTTGTAAAAGAGATAGCCTTGTGAATTATTGTACTTGAAAGAACTTTGCACAGGAATGTCTTCAATCTCAATTTGACAGTTCTGTGTGTACCGGTACCATTTGAAATTTTGTTTTACACGGGATGCTACCATCTTTTCAGAGTAGTCACCCCTAAATGGGATAGCAATATTCATCGTTGTACCGGTTATCGTGGCGCTAGCTTCTCCAATACTGGGTGTCTTATTTCTGACATTTCCAATATTAGGATCTTCTTCTATGGATTAATCAGAAAGGATTCAGTTCACTTTAATTAGCAACATGATTATCAACAATCGTGCCCAGCAATGGTTCATAATGAATACTGTGAAAGGAATGGCGTTATTGAATTTGTGCAATCTACATACGTGGTAACAGTAACAGAAGACTAATTAGGAGAATGAAGACCATTACTGACAGAATTTATAGTGGATCAAAACGATCTGTAACATACAACCTTCACTAACATAGATAACTTAAGGCTCAGTGAAAATATTGAAGGACGCGACGATCATTTAACTACTTAGTATGAATTTATTACAATTCTAGCGCGATAGATATTAGACTGACTAACAAATAATACAGCGCAAAGCTTTCTAATGCCACTAATAGTCGATCAATTTTATTCTACTCTACGGTAATATACTAGCATAAGGAGAAAATCTTTCAAATAAAATTTATCAACTGGTATTTATACACTATTCTACTTACCTGATGGAAGAATTACAGGAGCTACATGCCTTATCGTTAAAGTAATTACGAGCAAGCTGATGGAGATAGAACTAAACTTCATTATCCTTTCTAATTGCTGATAGCCTAAAATGGAATAGACAATATGAGTCCAGTCAAATGATGTTGTGATTGATATTTAGACTAATGGAGGAGAATGAAAAAGACACGTCGAGCTATTTTAGGCTACTTGAATGTTTTTTGTATTTACAGTAGATGGCAATAAATGACAGTTCCTGGTGATTTGCTATTCAAGAGCCAACAATATCATATCGGTAATACATTGAAGGCCCTGCTACATTTACTATTGTTCAGGTTTATTATAAAGACGAAAGGAAATGCTACTGGTTTTGACTGAATTTCGATAATATTTGAACCAATGACAGTATATAGTGTACGTATATTGCATATTGACATAATTACTCAGATACACTTTATAGTTTTGCTCTACCCCTTGGGCAATAGCGTTAGGTTAAAAGGGTTAAAGCTATCAGTGAGCAATTGCTAATATCATCAAGATGATTAATTGTAGGGAAATACTATTTCAATACGATGATCATCATCATCTAGCATGAGCTATCATTTAAGTTGGCGATGAACTAATCGATTCAAAATGAGCAAATGGTAGAAAAATGAGGTTGAGATTTTATTATTTCCAAATGTTCAATTGCTAGTCAATTAATGCGAAGTCTTTGGTTTTGGGATAAATTATGCTATGGTAAATAGTTCGATTCGTTACTTTGAGCTATATTAAGGAGTCGTATTCAATTTTGGAAATAAAGTAGGTATAATTACTAGCAAGAAAACTAGCCCAATTTTCGACCTTAGGTTATAAAAGAGAGAGGAAATGTCGATATCTTGCTGAGGAAGGTTATAAATTGCATTGTTTGGCCTTTAAACTAGGGTTGTCTACGAGTCTTTTGATTGAAGCCGATTCCACTATAATTATATCATTTGTATTTTTCATCGTTAATAATTCAAACTTGAATTAATTTCTACCATTTCCGCTTATCGAACTAAACATTTAAATCGTTTGATTTAGAATTCATTCCTCATATCATTAAATGTTATTATCACTTCGTGGGCTTCCTCCTCTCTAGTAGATTTTTTATCCTCGCCATTTCATTTCGTATTCTGGCATTAATATAGAAATAATAATATTATTATCATCATCCATTTCTATTGTACAAGACTAAACTAAAGTATAAACTAGGTGGCTTTAGTGTATTATTCCATCCTAAAACTCAATACAATAAACTGTCTGAAAAATTAAAAAATTGATTTGACATTCAAGATGGCATAATAAATTTTTCTTATAAGGGATAAACAAAATTTGCATCAAGTAGCTGTTAATGTGGTTCCTTTATCATTTTGAACGATATTGCTACTACATGCTGTTCGGCAATTGATCATTGTTGAAGTTATTGTTTTAATAGTAGCAGCTAAAACAGTTTGACATATTGTTCAGGCAAACAAATCATATTGCGATAATGACAATTGAAGAGGTAGATTTTATGAAGTAGCTTGCGACAACGACATGTCTTTATTGGAAAATGGCTATAGGTTCCATAAAAAGGAGTTAGTGATGGTGGTATACACTTGGATATGGCACCTAGTGGACATCGTTTGAGCTCAATTTTAATCATCGATCATTTTGTTTATGTTATTATCCAGGAGAACCCTCAAAGTGCTTAAGATGAAAAATTCATGTACGATTATTGTAAATTATAGCCGAATCGAAGGTTGCATAGACGTTGTTATAGCTAGGCTGTCCAAAAACTAGATCATAATTTAGACACATGCATAGAATAAAGTAAAGTCTTACTTTTGATCTTTGACGCCTTAATAAGGCTTATATTGTCTTCTACCTTAGTTTTGGCATATAAATTGAACGCAATTGTAACCATTGAGATCCGTCGCAATTACTTAACCATGTTCCGATAATAGGCACGTATACAGCAGCAATTGTAATCGATGAAATCTATTGTAATTATCTAACTATTTATTATTGATGTAAACATAGAGAACCGCTATAGTGATCGCTGACGTCTACTGCAATTTGCAATGGTTTCTTATTCATATAGAGTATATAGCTGTTAAGACATTTAGAAATTTTTCGCTTGAATTTTAGGTCGAATTAGGTCGATTTGTATATTGATAAATATCATTGTTAAGGAAAGAAGTATTATACGAGTGTCATCTATTGACTGGATAGGCTATTCTAATTATTTGTCTTAAATACTTTTTGATATTCTACTGAATCATTTACTTTCTATATTGTGTTAATAAAAATTAGTGGAGACAGTGTAACAGTGGAATAGAGAATAGTTTGGGCAGGCATGGTGTCGTTAATACGTTAGAAACTGTCGAAATTAACAAGTTTTTCTGACACTAGATGAGTAAACTATAAAACAAATAACTTTTTGGAAAAATTCGAACATTTTGATTGGATTGGTTATTATCTCCTATCTGTCTTATTAACAAACATACTGACAACTGAAATAGAAATCATAACTGCATGACTATTGACTAAATAATAGCAAGCTATTCATTTGGTTGCTATTAGGTTGAATAGAAGAGATAAAATAGTCCTTAGAACAAAAGTATTTAAGAGTAGAAGAGATCGCCAATCTAAGTTATTCAAAAAATGAAGGAATGAAAAGTATCGGGTGAAAGTTCAGGCTGTAAGAATATTCTATTATAAGTATTACGTAGTATTTGTACTGTCGATTGGCACACTTGACCTATTTATTTTATTCGTTTCATAACTGGATAGAATATTCTTAAAATCGCTGTGCTAAACGCAACTGTTTTAATTGAAGTTGTTTATGAATTGTTCTTTTACAAGCTCAGTCTTTCATTTATAATCATTTATCATACTTTCTACGTCAGATAGGCTTGGGTGTGTTAACTTTATCAAAACTTTATGGTCGATTTTTGCGATAATTAATTAGTATGGAAAGATTTCAGTTATATCGAATTAAAAAAAACTTAGTTAAGGGAAATGATTAGTGTTTAATCATTTTAAAATTCCATCTAAATCTTGATCATTCCTTCCTTGATGATTTCTATTTTAAATCATTAAATATTACTATGGAAATCAATATCGACTTTATTTTAATGCCTTGTGGTCTGAGTTAACGCCTTAGTTATTTCACCGATGCTATATTCTATCGATTCGATGTTTTCTTCAATACTTTTCCTCTACTGCTACCTTAAAAAATTTTGTCCTACATTAATTAAGCTTTCCTATTGTAGCATGAAGATGATATTTAATTGATTATTATATAAATTATTGTTGCATCTTTTTAGGCCTTGCTAGCATGAAATCCTTAAACTTTCAATGTTAAATAAGGCTATTGTTAAGATTCTCAGAAAGCCATAAATATGTAAAACGGGCTAACGCCCAAATGCCTTTGGCTGAAAATTCTTTTAAGCTATCATAAAATTAAAAATATTTTGGATATCACGATGTGTGCATAAGCAATTCATTCACGTCAAGCTTTTGAAACTTCACAGCAGCTTTCTCTTATTCTACTTGACATAAAATTATAGCACATAGACATTAATCGAGACATGAATTGCTAAAAAGTGCCACAATATTTTTTAGTAGTCCAAGAACTAGAACATATTGAATAATGAACACAGCTAATACTGGATATGATTTTGTGACTATTTACGAAATGATTTGCGGATAGTCTCGTTTACTATGTAGCCTGATCCTACGTCAATCGATTTTGAACTAATAGAATCATGTGCTTTGCACACATGTTGCTCTTCTGTTAGTCAAGTCTGCATAGTAATCACACTAAACGAATATTACTACAGAAGTACAGTATATCATAGTGTGTGTTTAATTAAATATCGATACAGTTCTATAACTTCTATACGCAACTATTTGCTGTAAATATCGAATACTTAATTTTTATTTGTATATAGCAAAGATCCATCTGCTAATATGGATGCCCACTCATTCAAGCCTTAGATGTTTTAATCTGTATATCTTAAGAACATTGAAATAAGTAATCTCAATTAGTTTATTATCGCAACTAATGCCACTGAAATCAATGCACAGGTAGTGAAAGGATGCTGATCTTTAAGTCGTTCTTCTACTGGATCCTTAACAATGCTCATCATTGATCGTGTTAGATGATTCTACCTACACTATGCCGTTTAGCACTTTTTTCCTTATGTAAGTTAGAATTTCATCTCATGTCAGATAATAATCAAGGCTACAACAATAATTCTTTTCTAGAATAGCTGGAAAAGTAAAATAAAAGGTACCATAGTTGTCGTATTAGCATTGAATCTCATTCATACGCCACATATTTTCGATAGAAACGATAGGATGAAATGTATTCCAATGTCAACATGACCGAATTATGTCTGATCTGTGTAGTATTACGTACAATGAATCGACATCAAAATTATTTAGGATTAAGTTTTTTTATATTAGCGACTTAAAAGTGTTGTATTATAATCAATAAAATGACAATATCGTTACCTGGTGATTTTACCATTTGAAATTCTCCGACATTGAACAAATAATATAGTCACGCATCAGCGCGATTGTTGACAATTACGATAGAAGTATTTTCGCCAGTAAATATCAATATTAAGTTAAGGATAGGACACAAGCATTATAAGTCTGTATTTATTGTGCATTTTATTTAGATCATGAATAATTCATAAATTATAACGACGGGAGCAATGCATAGTAGAGAGAACATTCTGCTCATTATGCGGGATGCTCTTGCTAATATTGTTATTTACGAAATTTGCAATAGACCAGAAGTGATGGAATATTACTCAAATATCAATCATCGGATGGTAGGCGTTTCTGATTTTTATGGAGCTATCGCATAATATGGGACGTTTATAAGTTCCTTTACTATCAATGCTAGAAAAATATTGCATGTACTGACTAAATTAAGATGGTCCCTGATGTTGGTTAAAATTTGATAAAAAATTTTTGGTAAAAGAAAATAAATATGTAAAGTGACATGATACAAAAGTAAACTTGTCGAGCAAACTTCTAGTAAAGATACACAGGTTACAGTCGCCTTTCAGTTTTGTACAGAGCGTAGAAACCAAAAGGTTAGCTTTAATCAACCAAAAAAGTTTTTATATTTAATTTAAATTAAATTAATTGAGAGTATAGTATTAACTATCAGCTTGTGAGGTTGATAGATCAAGAATCTTCAAAACTTTAGAAAATTAAGATTTATTGAACAAAACCTCGTTTACGAAGTTACTACGTAATCGATTAGCTGAGGACCTCTAGCGAGAAAGAACTCTCTTATTATACTAAACTACTCGCTTATATACTTTTCCGCGTTTACAGTCTTAGCACCTTTACTTACTACACACTTCAATATTAGCATCTCAAATACAGGATAGTTTACACCTTTCATGTGAAGCTCTAGTGTGAGCACTGTAGCGCTCCTCTTCAAAAGGATTACAGTTACTAAGCTAGCTATATTTAATACTTAAGCCTCTAACGAGAATATCTATCACATGTTGAACACAACACCTACGGTAGACATTACTAAATATATCATCAACTTCGAATACAATATTACACTGTTTTACACAACTCAATTAGGTCATTATCAAAAAGTGAATTCCCCAGCTTCAAAATGTTTTTCAGCAAAGTCCGTTAGCTGCATATAATGTTCACGATTGAGCTTGTTAAAATTTAGATAATCAAGTCCGATAACTTAATCATGAAATCAATCTACTTTCCCAACACTTTATATGCATGTAGTTGCATTTGTTCATGAAAGCAATATGGCGCTGTGGGACATTCAAACTATGGAAGGAACATATGGACTGCTTTTAATAAGACGGTACGGTGCCATTCAACATAGTAGCTTACTATTGCTATACTATATCTAGAACGCTGGTATGAGTGCAGTACAGCGAATTTTTAGTATGGTGTCCATTTTTGATCCAATAAAGGAGTAAAATAAAGTGAAGATATCGAATATTAATATTTAGGATACTTACCTGTACTTGGTACTGAATCTATTAGGTCTTCGTGGATGATTGCATAATAATAAATTCAAATAACGAATCTTTTAATCAGTAGTGCAGGAAATAAAGATGACTTCCCTATATTTATACGTGTGCTTTTTTATGTGGATAGATTTAGATTAATATAGAAAGTATTGAATAGTATTTAGTTTTTATATCACTGTGTCACTATAGACTAAAACATGTAAATGATTATTTTCGCAAGGTAATTTGCACATAATTGATGAAATTGTTTCTTAATTCCGGGATGAACTTCTTGACGTCGAAAATAGATTAATCTTTATATCAATTTAGGCTTTATTTTAAGTAAGCTACACTGTATTGAGTTGATTAAAGGCGGCAATTGCTAACAGAAAAAGTATTGACATAGTAACGTCACAGATTATAAAAGAATAAATGAATAATTATGGTTTAAATGTAGTGATAAAAATATTTTTACACCTTAATGCGTTAGATAAACATGATGAAATTGGTAGCTATGTTATCTTCATTACTAAGGCTACGGAGTTATTGTTATTTGAAAATATGAATATGCTTATTTAGTCTATTTAAAATGTTATAAATCAAGCGTAAATACATTAGATTATTTATGTAAAAATTTTTACAGGATTGAAATACCAGTAGCTATTTAAATGCTATTACATCTAACTAAAAACTCATTGATAACTTATAAATTTTAATTTTATTCGCCTTACAGCGCAAATCTTTGATAAATATTGATAAATATTATGATAAAGCAAGCCAAAAGCACTACCATTGATAAACAGAATGATAATGAACCACTTTCAGCTAAGTAGTGCTCATTATAATTCCATCGCAAATAATGTCAAGGTAATCGGAAGTAGAAATAGCTTTCGATTCTTCTAAAAAAATTCATATAGAATAATAAACTTTAACTTGTAAATTGTTCGTTATTACTTCGATAATGAAATTTATATACTGCTTCCTTTGTTAGCTATGCGCTTTCTTGATGCTAATGAATCCAATTCCAGGTGGTGAATAAATCGAAATATAATATTTTCAATGTCATTCATAGTGTTGATTTGAGAAAAAATTTTGAATCGAATTAATAGTGCACTGTTAAGATAATCTTTAGCTTTACTGTATGAGTGATGGATAAAGAATTACCTGTTAGTTTTGGGCCTGATGTTATTCTTTGCATAATTGAATCCCTTTCATTAAGTTGATTTTTCAATTCTAGTATCTTCAATTTTTGCTGATAAAGTCATTAAGTGAAAAAAGGATAAATTATATCATTAATGAGTACAAATAGAGCTTCACTTAATTAACTTAATTAACGATAGTATGAGGCTTGGTAAAGTTGCGTTGTAGATCGAATTTTATCTACTTTAATTTGTTTATGTTCAGGTGATCTAAAGGTTTTGATCTTATTGTCAAGAATGCGAAGCCTTGTACACTTGCTATATCATCTTTAAATCATCATTTATACAGTGAAATAGCTTAACGTTAGTTAGTAAATATAGAAATTGATGGGGTAGGTTGATAATAATGCGTAATGCTATATATATATATTTCAATTTTCAGAACTTATGCTTCTACCGTAGATAAACAGTACCATAATACATAGTAGACCGCTAAATTGTCTCAATCTAATTAACATTCTTTGCATTCGTCTCTAATACATGTTTAATCATTTCGTTATATGTTAAGCTCTAAAGAATATTTAAAGTAAGCCGGCTATAAAACTAGTCTATTTGAGCGAAATAGCATTCAAACACTCATGCTATCACATTTTATATTAAATAAAGATGCCACTGACTATAAAATTCGCTGCGATTTATCAATTTTCCTTTACGATGACCTCAACCTACGCATATCGATACATAATTTAATGATAAAAAACTCGAAAGTAAAATCTGTGTCTCGAATATTTTCGATAGATTGAATTGCCTTAATAAATGTAAATGAACTGCATTGATATAAAATGAACTACCAGGCAGTCATGTCATAAAATTGATAAAGTAAACAAGGAAGTACAAGTATACGCGATTTATATTATGGCTATGGTGATAGCATTATTAATGGTCCGAATTACTTTATTTAATACTTATACGGAAGGTGTTAACATGTTGAAGCTAGATTTGAGTCTTATCTGTAACTTGATTTACCCGATCATCGTATTATAAGAGTATTAAGTGATGATTAGTAATATTCTTGGAAATTAGTGATCTACTAAGTAAATTTTCAATATAACTAGACAATAACTCTGTTTTTATTTCTATTGTTTTTTCTTCCTGTTTTTACTATAGAGCTAAAGTATACGGCAGTGACGTCACACGATGTCACAATATATAACAGTATAGTTATGTATGTCCATCTGTACTCGTATTGTCAAGTGAATTGAATATATAATGAGATTTAGCATTTAGAAAGCTAAGCTGACTCTTATTTTAAGATCATCGGTAGGTAGCCGTTAATTAGTATTATGACTATGACTCCTTAAAATTCACAAGGATAATCCTTGTTGTACATATTGTAATTTAAATGCAAACAATTATGAACAAGTTTGGTGACATTTACAAATTTAGTGCTAATAATGAGTATGTAATAACGAGTATGCAGTTTACATGTTGCTGCTTCCTCTTTGACTATTTATCAGCCAAAAGAATCAGTTTTGCCAATAGGCAAAGTATTTTGTCATATTATTGATATATTGAGCCTTAAATATCGCCTCGACTGACAAGATATATTGGACTACTGTACGTTAAAAGTAGACTTAAATTTTATTTTTGCTCAAGAGATTATATCAATAAGATATTATACTGTTGCGCTATAACCAATTTATAACGAGGAATTTAACTACTCCATGTCTGCAATTAGTATTGTCCTCTGTAACATTTGTCTACAGTATGTAAAACTTAAAATACTAAGGATCTACTATCGTCTGCAACCGCATGTCTTGTTAGACAAACTATAGACTCGAATCTTATCGAAAAATCAACTAATTTAAGATATTTCTTTCTATATAGATATAAATTATCAGTACTTAGACAATAATAGAAGAATTATAAATACCTTTATAAAAATATTTACTGCATCTAAAAAAATTTATAAAATGGTCATATGTATATTCTTATGTGCGTTTTTTGATATCTGCGTTTTATTGCAGCTGCTGTATAAAAGCTACTTTGTAGCAAATTACTGTCTTGCCATTTATTATAATTGATAGCCAAGTTTTAAGCTAACTGCTAATAGTTCTAGATCAGTTCGTAGAAACTAACCTTATGGATTTTGGTATCTAGTGATGAATCTGAACAGTCTCTTTCTAAGTTATTTCTAGGTTCAAAATCATTTAGATGGAGCCGAGTAATAGTTCTAAGATTCACACTTAAATTATGAATTGATAATCGAACGTCTTTTTTGTGATTCAATTCATGCTTTAAGGCTAAAATCTGAAAAGATAAAACGATGCAATGATTAATATTTTCCTGGAAATGTCTTATATTATAGAGCTTCTGCATGATTTGGTTTGTAATACAGTATATTTTCGTTAGCGACAACGATACAGTACTTCCATATTGATATCACTTATTAGTAGCATGTTAAGTTTGACAAACGTATTTGAGGTACTAGAATCCGTCCAAGTTTCCATATTTATGGTCTCCATTTTACCATTTATATTACATCTTTAAATAAAATCTTATTATAAATACAATATTTGTGTTTGAAAATGTTCATAACATGCCTTAGGAACAAAGACCAAGCAGGTAGTACATGTCGTTGCGATGAGTATCAGTAATGCCATAGTAGCATAATGTATGTCTACTTTATCACGTAGCGTAATACTAACAAATATGCCTAAACTGACAAAAATTGTAACGTTGTAAATAGCCAAGCCAATGAATTTAGAGTCATTAGCAACAGATAGCTGAATTTTTCTTGTTTTCCATGCCAGAAAGGCCCCATAAAATAGCAAAACACCATTCGTTCCCCACAGAAGAATGCTCCAAGCAATAGCATATTGGGATGTGCATTCATGTCGAATGTAATTATAAATAGTGTCTTCGTAGCCGTTCAATTCAGATGAAACCTGAATGAAAATAATCAAGGGTTGGATACGTGATATATTTCATAGTATAAATTTATCTATTAATAGCTGCTAATGGCTTTAAAACTTGTTCTTTCTATTACATTGACATTTTTAGCCATTCAACTCTACTTTCTGTATTAATACTAATGAAAATGATAAAGTAAATTGAATTACAAAATTAATATGGTTGGCGATACTACAAGTTATTACTACAGCAGCCTTACATATTGATTTTTAATTTCAATTGTGGTTGTATCAATTGCCAGTTGTAGGGATAGTAATATGATATCCACAAGAACAGCTGCAAAAACAATACCATATAGGCTTCGATCTCGCATGACCTAGCACATCAATAATAAATGGAAGATAACGTAGCCCAAATTTTAGAAAAATCTTGCTAGAGCTAAAAATAGATTTTTTTGCTATATGGATAGCTCTAGATTACCTTTCTTTTGACTATTATAGTAGAATTAAAGATAGTTTTTATTCTCCAAGTCTTAGCGAATAAAGCTGCAAATGCCATAGTAAACCCTATAGCTCGAAACCATACTTCTCCCTGATTCGAAATTATATTTTACTTTACTTTTCACAAATTAGATTAAGTTTTATGTAGTAATCATACTTTTCAATCATATTTTTAATCGAAAATTTCCATGATTATATCAGATATTGTTAATCTTACAGCTCTTACCAGGCAAGCCAAAATAGCAACGAGACCATGGATAGGGGCTAATTCAGTGTATCGATCTAATAAAATAACGGATATATAGCATAAAATTGCGCCAACGGCAATGAAGTTGCTTAAATTTGGGCTTGATAACTTAATAATCCTATAGCAATAGTAACACATTCAAAAGTTAGAATCAGGGTAGATTATATACTCATTAGTCTTTTATCATCACTATGTACTGGGATAGTAAACAAGAGTAGAGTGATAATTAAGTAGCGATGATTAGAATTTTATTGCAACAAAATTAGACCGTAAATTTGACATCAGAGCGTCAAAAGACTTACTTATATCTTTTGTAGCTTATATTTATAATTATAAAGCCGATACACATTATGATTCCGCAGCATGCTAGTGCACTCATAGAAATATAAATTGATAGCGGCACAGTTATATCGACAGTAATTATTTTGACTTGATCTGTCGGCGTCCTGTTGCCTAAAATGCAGTTTCAAATGTTGAAAACTTAAATATTTTTGATTCAGGATATTGCTATTTATAAGTGAATTAGTTCTATATCGTTACAAGTATTTTAATCTGGGTTATAATCTTAATTTTTGCTGCTGTATAATGTGATGACTAATGAATAATTATACCCGGTAATTTCCATTCCATTTCAACCGAATAATTCCAGACAGTCTTTTTTAGATTCGTATAATATCTTCCGATCGCAATCTCTTTTCCATCTTTAATTTTTAATGCAAATAAGAAAAGGGATTATTCAATTCAGTAAATAAGCATGAAATTTGTGACTATTAAACTGTGCCTTACAGTTTCAGTAGTTAACTATACAGCTAAAAGACTTTAAAATGTAGTAGTATATTAATTTTACAGCTTTGAAGTAACTTCTAAAAGCTACATCCTTGAATTAAAACTATTCTGTTTAAATTTCTGTCTATCGAACTGCCTTCTTATTTCCTCATAGGGAATTATGATATTTTAAATATTTTGAACATAAAAATATGAGCAATTACAGATGGTCCAGGTATCTTTCTTAATTTGTTAATGTTAAATGTTATTATAGTCTACTTACTGACTTGTCTTTCGATTAGCATTGGGCCTAATCGATCACCGGTAGATGAAAACGTTACTGGGCCCTTAATTAAGAGATATTGATACTTTTATTCGACAAAATCTTCATATAATTGAATGTAATATCGACTGGAATTGAAATTTGTAAATACTATATATTTAACCTGTTTTAATATTTATTAAATAACTTGTAATGGAACTAGTATTGTGATTGTAGACTGTTAGCCATGTTTAGTATAATATACGGTAGATATTTATCCTAAGAAATATTTGGTAGCTATAGCTATAGACTGTAGTGGTAGAGACTCTATGCTAGAATACAGATGACTATATACAGTAAGGTGTTGAGTTACTAATAAGGCTATATATAGGTAAAAATAGAACTGTAAATCATATATTATGATATGGTTAATTCATTGTACTTTGGCTGGTGTGAATAATGTCTACGTAAGTACTGTAGTCGTATCCATATTGGATTAATGATGGTCCGCAGTAGAATAGTCTTACTAAGAATAATTTAACTATGTATAAAATAAGGTAAAAGGTTGCCATGCGGATTGTAGCTGCGAATGCTACGGAAATTATAAAAGCATGCAACTTTAGATTATTCTATTAGTTCGTTGTAGAAGTCTTTAGAAGTAGTATTCGGCTAGAGTAGAGCTGTGTGTAGTTAATCTTTGTATAAGATTCAATAAAGCCCTTATTTTTCTAAAATTTGGAATCTCATGATTGGTATATATCACATAACTAAATGCGATAAATTTTTTATACATACCGTAATGCCAAGAAAGGAGACTTTGGACATTTCTTCTTTCAGAATGCGATAAAAATCTTGATCGTAATACTTGAAATTGTGTAAGGATTTATTGATAGCTTCCAATTTCGGTATGGATTGATTTAGCATTAAAGCTATTGCCCAAACTGCATCGTAGGCAAATGCTGCTAATTCTTCAGATCCTTTTGGCAATTTTGGGTGTTCCTGATACTTGCTGTAAATGTTAACCCATTCTGATGGGGTCTAACGACGAAAATGTAATATCGAAATTAAAAAAGGGCACACAACAGATTTGCTTTGAAAGAAAGACATGGAGTTTGTACACTCCTATGATATAACAGAAAAATTAATATAATGATGCTGTTAATGTTCGATTGCGATCAGTTTTGTCATTCATAAATAAAAATGCTGTCGCTCTTTCGAAACAGTTTTAAAAGTTAAAGAAAGGGTACCATTAAGATCTTTTCAGATAGTCGAAATAATAAATTTTACAGTTCATGCTTATCCGTGAGATTTAGTATTGATAACTAAAGTAGGCTAAGTAATAATACGAACTATCAATCTCAAGAGATATGCTTAATGAATTGGCGGCTAAATAAAGTTTTAAACTTCAGTAAAGTTCTTAATGATACCAAACAATAACACACAGCTTTTACGGAATTAAAGCAACATTTTACCAGTCCAGAAATTGTTTTTTTATGTAGAACTGAGATAGGAACGGCTTCTGTAGAGAAATAGCCTTCGACAGCTTGTTCCATTTGTGAATTATTGCAGTAAACATCTCCAATATGTACTCCATTTGGAGTTTTCCACCACTGCTCTCCATACCAGCCATAGATCATCCATACATAACTTGGGCCAGTTAAATTTAAATGATAGGCCTAGGTAGTGAGTTTAAACCATAGTTAAATTACCAAGATTAATCAATATTTGGTTATTCTTATATTGGATAAATCAATTTTTATGCAAGAGGTAGCTCTAATCAAAGAGAATTATAATGGTATTTATTACCCGACAAAAAACAGCACGACTCGCTTTTGCGTAGAATCCTCCTACAATAATCTTTGTTTTCACTTCCTATAGATATATAATACAGTAAATTATTAGGTAAAATTGTAAGTTTTATCCTCATTTCTTCAATGGTTTAATAGTATATTAGAATTAATAATGTAAAATGAACCAACTTTTATATTCATTAGAGCATCTAATGGATCACTTCCAGGTATAAAACTTTGTAGTGCAGTGATAGTTATGTTATTTTCTTTGGCTAAAGTTAATAATGGCTTCAAAGCCTGAAAACATCATAAAAATAATCATTCGATTTAATACAAGATTGGTCTGAAAGGCTCAATCTAATGAAATAGATTAAGTAGTAACCTCGTAGAAAACCCTCGTATCATCATTCTCATATATGATTGCAATATTTTTCCATTTAAATCTTTTACACAACTGAATTCGAGTAGGGTTGAGGTTGGTATCCGATGGGTAAGTTCGGAAAAAATTTGGATACTTCTTGCGATTATTCAATAATGGCGATGCAGCGGCATAAGATAACTAAATTATTAAGATCAATATAAAACTCAGTATCGCACTATTATCATATCATCTACAGCTCATATAAAATTTTTTAATCAGCTTGAATGTCGAAATATTATAAAAGTATTGATGTCATGAAAATATCCAGCCCTAAGTAGGCTATCAAAAAATTGAAGGATACCTGTAGAATTTTGAAATGCTGAGAGAATTGCGTTTGAGGTATGGTGGAGACTGAACAGCTTGCAGCTAAAACTAACATTTTAACCGGTTCTATACTTAACTGATTAAATAGAGCTTCCACACCGGATCCTGCTTGACACTAAATATGTAATCATTTCGCTATGTATAGTTAAAATCGATGAGAAAATATTGCAAATGACCTAGTAGGTCAAACGTATTTTCTTAAATTATGCTCCTATACTTTGCAGTTTGACCAATAATTCAGATCTTAGACTACAGAGGATATTCAAGATTAGCCTATACACCGAGACATGCAAATTATTGGTATACTTGGTAAAATAATTAATGCTATGTAAAATTAAATGTACTAAGCTAATCAGATATGTAGAAATGGCAATAAAAAAGATCGGGACAGCTGTCTTAATCTCATTTGTAGCATTACAATAAGAATTGATAGATGTAGAGTTTGTAAGAATTACCTTGGTGTCGCTCCATGTCATATTTAAGTAGTATTTGGGTAGTAAAGATGAATTTTGGTTGATATGCTGTAGTCCTAGTATGGCAGCACCAACAGAGCCACCACCAATCCAGCCACCACTTAAACTAAAGCCTCCCAAGATAGTGATCGGATGTCGATTTTGCATTGGCATACTCTGGCAGGCTACAACGAGATTTCTTCTAGCTTTTAAGGATAAAATGAAAGCGATAGCTGTCATAATGATTAGCCTGTTTGCCATTTTTTCCCAACAGATATAGCGATTTTTCCGTTTTCTGTTTGAAAAATGATTAATGATCAAATTCTTTTATGACCACTGCGGTATTACCGTCGGAGGGATAGAAGTTAGATTAAGCTTATGTATTATAGATTTACTTTGAATAAGTTGTAGTAGAGAACATAACTGTTGTTTTCATCATATATATAGGTTGTCACGGTACTTAATTACCGTGAGTAGTTTTTATGTGTGAATATTTACATTTAGACTATATTAAGGGTATGGAGACTGTTATCCAGCTTCTCAGACTTCTATTGCTAAATATAATGTAAATACATGCAGTAGGACCTAGATCGGTCATATCAATATTTTCGTTATAAATCTGTAACCTAAATTGGATCAATATTATTCCGACAGATAGTAGTTCTTAGATTCAGCGGTAGATTCCCGAATAAAGACGTAGATTAATATCTTATACTAAATATGTTAAATAAGAAATAGCGATAATCGAGGATATTTCCCATATTTATTCTGTATTTAATATAGTAAATGGCCCAGTGGCATTATAGTAAATACTAACCTCAATTAATTGTTAGTGACAATAAAAGCGTCAAAATTACCATCTCAACGTATGCTACTAGATTCCACAAATTAAGGTCGGTAACATATTTAGGTATTTGTCTGGCTTATGATAAATTGTAGCTATCAAGTAGACCTAATATTATTATTTGCATACCTTTAGTTCTTTATAGCTACCATAAAAACATACCAGAACGAAAATTGAATACACTGTATCAATTAAGCGTAACTTGCGAACATTATTATAGAGAAAATATTCTTCATTTCCTCACTGATTAAATTCAATCAATCAACTTACCTAGCGGAATTCAAAGCCATAAATATCAAACAATATACTATACTCATTCAGCTATTAAAATTAAAATGAATAATCCTACTTGATTGTATGGTTGTCAAAAGATTGCATTCGATCTCTATCACGAGTGGCTGTTTAGGATGGAAATAAATGTAGTTCATAGTAGAGTTCTTAAAAATAACCGATAATACTCTTTACTAGCGAAATTTTAATAGAATTAGATTTATTCAGATCCCCTTTGTATCTATCAAATAAGAGACCGAATTATTTAATTTTAGCAACGATGTACTTTAAGAGACATTTCACATTAAGATAGGATACGATACGACATGAAGTTTTGCAATTTATGTTGAGACCTTAGGTGCGAATTGTTAAAGAGTCAGATAAGGGAAAGTAAAGTAATACTATCTTCCTCACATTTGCTGAAACTTTAAGTATGAAAATATAGTAGTAATAAGGGTAGGCACTTTACCAAATGTCTAAAGTTAATCTAATGGCCTTAAATGTAGTATTGTGATACGTGTATTTTAATAGTATTCAATGTCAGATATTTAGCATATACGCTAAAAATATAAAAAAATTTAATGTTTCTATTATAGTATCGAATTTGAATAATTCTAATTAAAGATTTCCCTAAACAATGTCACAAAATTTCGGCTTATACGGATAGAGTCTTATTTTACATTATGTAAAATAATTTTTCTCTCTAATTTCAGGCACGAAAATTTAGCATTTACCAGTAGTAATAATGATAATGATAGCAATATTACTTCACTCAATTTAAAATGAAAGGTGAGCTTGTATTCATTAAAGTAATGTGGCTATATTGCGTTCAATAGTATACTGTATTAATTTTAAATTGAAATAGTATCTACTCATTCTAGATACCTATAAATACCATTTATATGCAATATTTACGTGTGTTACTGTGCAAACTACAGTGAATGATGTATTACGTCGATTCTTGGCTATCGCAGTTTTATTAGAGCCTATTCTAGGATTCAGATCTTGTTTACATATCATAAAAGATATCTTAAATTTAGTAATTAAGTAAAACGTTAAGGCTTTAGTCATTACTTCTCTTAATTACCTAGGCTAGATAGACAAACAAACAAATAAAGGGACAACATGGTATTTTATGAGAATTAACTTTGCTTCAAAAGCAGTCCTACCTTCATGCAATTCCAAATCTCTGTCAAAATTATAGAAAGATCTGGTATTTGTATGGATTAATTTTTCGGTAAGCGCTCCTGTACAACAATTTATTAAGCTACTGAATCGGTATAGTCTGTCATATTGGCTGAATGATAGCTAGTAATTATTTAATTACCAAATACAAAATTAAAATTTAATTTTAAATACATTGCATAATCTATTTTTTAACTATAGTACAAGGTATATGTTAAGGGCAAGTAATTTCATAAAGTAATTATCAGGCCTTGAAATATCATTAAATCAGAATTTAAACGTTTCAGTATCAGAGATTTTATTAATACTATTACTGGAAAAGATGAAGGGTTTTCAGGCTTTGATCGTCAATTTATTCTTATACCTACACTAAAAATAGCATATTAAAAAGGCAAAGTACTGATATGAAAAATCCGAAATAACTCATCAGAATTTAATTTCCATCATACCTATAGTCGACACCTAAGTTCCTGTTAACCTTTGAAAATGATTTGAATATTTATGGATCAGTTGGTAATGGTCCAAGGCCTTACTCTCCGAGCAGTATTATGAAACAATGCTTGAGTTACCCCTCTATCCACGTTATTCTATGTCCTTTATGCCTATGATGAATTATTTGTTATTTACGTAGACTAAATAAGCTAATGACTGTCTGATTCGTAACTGAAAATTAGTCTTACATTTTCTTTCATTGGCCACAAGGTATTTCAGACTGCTAATATATAGACAACAATTGATCATCCGGTGTTTATGGATCAGACAATTAAGAACTTGAAAAAATTCGAAGGAAGATGACGATTGTCTGCTATCATATTTAATAGGAATAATATACAAGTGGATAAGATTTTGCATTTGTTATTGTTCACGATTGTAGCTCGAATTTGAGAGTATCTTTGTAAAGTTTGGCCAAAATTAAAAGAAATTTAATAAAGACTTTATTTCTTACGCTATCACTTTCTTTTTCGGTTCGAGCGAAGTTTTAGACAATTTTAGAAATTTCCAGTAAAAATATCGATGTTTTATCTATTATTGTAAGATTTAAGGAAAGACTAGGAAAAAGGAAAAAGAATATCAAGATCTCAGCTTTGTTTCATTTATCGTTATTTTCGTGCCGGTGAACGAATGAACATTTCGGATTAAGGTTACGGCATTCAATATCAAGCTTAGTCAGTAAAAGGTCAATATACCATTAAAATTTCAACATTGATTTTCATCTTAATATTAATTTTCTCTTACATATGTCAAAAATTTAAATGAATTAACGAATTAATTGATCGATCATAATCGTATAATCAAAAAATGATTCAATCATTAGCTCGAATGATTCCCAATAGCCGTTTGCTTAAAATCAGTACAACAGTAAGATAGACACGCCTATCTGACCTCATAAAGATTACATAGTTAAACAATAAATGATATTTTACAAGTAATGGAAAAAATACATATCTATGTTAATGCTTTTCCATTATTTTCTCATTTGAAGAAGTTGAAAATTATATATCTTAATTTTCACAGACTAATTGACACTTAGTTGGCTATTATATAGGGTAAACTATTTATTTGAGGGAATAGGGTATGATAGTTCTCTCATTTTTATGTTCGTCTAATGTTCGACTTTGAATTCTGTTCAATACTAATTGCTTGCGATAAACTTATTAAAGCTTGTAGTTTGCTTGATCTACAATTAATCTTGATTAGTCTTCTATTAATAGTAAGTAGTTAAAATAAGGTCTAAAATAATCTTACGTATTTTATATTTTCTGCTTTTCAGACCGTGTATATGTCGTATGATGACTACGATGATATATAATTATGACTTTTTTCCTGTCCAATGTAGCTGAAAGGATTGAATTGGATTCAGTTGAATTGATCCACAAAATATAATCATATAATACATGTGAATGATAAAATTTTATTGTTTAGAATTTATAAAGACTGCAGGGTAATTGTTTAAACCAAAACTATTAAAAGTAATGAACGAAGTCCTTGCGTAATTTATTTTCGGATGAACGAACTTATGAAATAAGCTATAGAGTTATAAGGTTTAGAGTAATAGCGGCAATAAAGTTGAAATACAATAATATCATACGACAAATGTTTGTAAAATAATTAAATTTTCAGATAAATAAACATCGCTCGTTATAAGATTACCCTAAGATAATTACATATATTCAATAAGACAGCAAGAGTAATGAATGATAATTTAAAATACAGCTTTCTCTAGATCAGATTTATTACCATTTTGCATTCATTCTAGCTGGAAATTTTAAGATATATTATTTGTAAAATTGCTAATATGTCAAGAAACAAATAGGAATGATCATGAATCCTAGGATAAGTTTAAATTTTTATCAGTATTTTCTTAAGGTTGAATTATAGCGTGCAGAAATAATTATATGTTAATTTGGTAGGATAAGTTTATACTGAAAGATGCCTTATCCTGCTTTCTTGCTTAACTTCATACTCGACATTACCGTGATGGTTTATTTGGTTTTTGAATTGACTTTTAGCTGTCATATTTTAGGATCATTTTATTGTCCAATCCTATTCCATCTAGGTTGGTTTATAATAAGAAGCTGTCGATGTGCAATAATTCAGCTGTTAACATCAATGGAAGCAAAAAAGGAACTTGTAGAAATAATAGCGATTTCCATTTTGAACCAATAAAAAAAGTTTTCATTTCGGATTTTTGTCTAAAATTTTTCCGCATCATATAAATGAGTAGATATCAAATAATATGATTGAGAAAAATTTATATCGCTTCTACTTTTGGATGAAATATTTTTAATTAACATAATAATCGCAAAATATTTATTTATGTTCATATAAATTTATTACAATGTGAATTAAAATTATTTGTTGATAAGAGACAGAAAACAAATGGATATGAATACGTTAGTTAATATTTGTACGCAATTGCAGGGCTGGAATATTGTTCTTACAGAATGACATGAACTAGGAACTGACGATGGTCTTCCAACAGAGAAAGCAATAGAATATCAATTTGATTGAAGTAGACAAGCACTATTGTATTTGTGCTACATTTAGGGTTGGAATAGCTATTTTATTGTAATAATTTTGTAAATGAACTAATAATACAATTACTGAGCCGAAGAGATTAAAAGCCTTGGCCACTGACGAACTTGGTCGTGATGATATCAATAGAAATAGTATCGATTAATCTAGATTGCTAGCGCCGCCAGAATTGAGTTCAACTTTATAACGTTAATTGATAAATTTGATTAAACTCTATTAATTAAATTTTATAATTGTGCGGTGGTAGAATAAAATTGGATTACAAGTTAATAAATTCCTTCATCAATAATAAATAATGATCCTATATTTTATCATCTGTAGGTACTGTGTGTAATTTGGTAAGAAGGAAATTTTAAATATGTTTTACAAATCGAAATTTGTAACGTGAGACAAACTAACGCTACGTGTATGAGCCAGATTTGTCCTTCCCGACATCTACCTACAATACGACTCTAAATACTGACGATCTCCTATCATCAGAGCGATCAGTAGCACCACTAGTCTCTCTTTAAACGAAACTGAATTCATATTTCAGTGAAAAATTAGCAAAGTGCATAAACGTCAGTGATTATTATGTACGGTACTTGGATAGTAATATGAAAGTATGTACTTACTTATTAAAATATGTAAAACGTTATACTGTATATAAATCAATATCAGTACATCGCTCGATAGGTAATTGTGACGGAGTCTGTACTCCGTCACAACCTATTACTCAATAGTAGTTTTTTGTGTAGCTGAGAGTTAGTACTATTACGATAGATCCCTAAGTTAGTTGGGAACACAAGTACTAATGAAGATAGTGTTTAAGCCCCGGTTTCTTGTTACAAAGGAGATTTGTAACAGGAAAGTAAACAGATATATAGCTAACTTAGTTAATGTACCCTGAGCGCTATGCAGTGTATTTTACTCAGTTTAACTTTGTCCGTTTTCAGAATAAATCTTATGTATTGATAAATCTTGACTGATAGTTTAAATAAAAGAGTCAAGCTGCAAATTAGTGGTTCCCAACCTGGAGTCGTGACTCTCAAGGGGTTCCCTACTGATTTTAGGTTGAACTTATTAAATAAGCTAAGTACTTAAAAAAGGAATTTTTGGCCAAAAATGTTTGGGAACCATTGGTCTAAACCACAGATGAATAGAATCTACTATACAAAATGATCTTATTTATTAAGTAAAACGATGCCAGATCAAGCCTTAAAGTAGAAATATTTTAAGAATGAGAATCGATAATTATTACCAAATTTAATCAAGTTAGCGTTATTCAATGTTTATAAAGTGCAGAAAGTAAAGATTCTAATCACTCAGAACAGTAAATATGAACGATGTTATATTGGAATGCATTAAATTGAGATATAGATACGAAACATAAACCGGCAGCCAGTAAATTTATAAATTAAGATTATCCGGAAATATTTAAAGTTATTGCTACTTTTTCTGATATTCTAAATCTGCAGTGTGAGAAAACTTAATATATAGACATTTACCATTAAGATATACTGTATATAGTATTACAGTATTGCTATTAAAGATAAAAGAAATTGCAAAGTATTCAAATATTTTCTAGTAACTGAGACTTTAGATAACTAATCGAATAGGCCAAAAAGAAACACAACTATATAAGTTTAGCTGTGAACAGGCTAAATATTTCTGATTTTTAGAGATCATGGAAATAATATAAATCAAAAGTGTCTTCGTGATATTATTTTTCTCTAAATATACTTATACTTATTATCCATGCTATTTAGCTAAATTGATCATTTCAAGCCTCGATCATCGTAAATTCTATCTTTAAATGAGAATTCGTGAAATTTCGTAGCACTGTAATACAGTAGTAGCGAAGAATTTCAATATTTACAAGGTTTTCATGGCTAAAAGTAAATATGTACATACATGAAATGTCATAAATATTCTGAAAAGCAAGTTCGCAAATAATTTTATGCCAAGTAAAAATTTATTATTTACAGAGCTATTAATCCAGCTTCTCGCAGTAATGAAATATCTTTGCTTTCATCACCCTCAGTAACTATAATATTTCGGAAAAGAGATTATTTGAACTTTGATAATTAATCATAGACTTGATTATCTTCATGAGATGATATATTGCTGAACTTTGCATCGCAGGATTGAGCTGAATGAATTTGAAATCTATCAGCGATAGTCGTACTTGAGCTTGGGTCTAAATTTATTTCTTCTCCAACGTATTTCTTCATAAAATCGTTGATATATTTTGATATTCTCTCAATTACAGCATCTTTTTCCGTAATTTTTGTTGTTAAATCTTTGATTTCGTTCTCTAACTAAATTTATCATATCGAAGAAACAAGTAAAATTTTATTCCGTCATACAATAGTCAGTATGCTCCCATGAATACTAAATTTTTATGTCAACATATGGTCATTTTAATTTATGAGTATGAATCCGTAATTGACCGTACCTACTATGGCTATTCTGTTAGCAATCTTAATTACTATATAAGTCTCAATACTTGGATTATTTGGACGATGTAGTATTGAATTTGAATATCCTACCTTTGAAAGTAATTGTTGCTTCCGAGTTTCAACGTTATATAAATTAAATTCAGCATGTTCATCTACCATCGATAATGTTTTCGACCTTCCAGTGGTAATTAGAAATGACTTTCTTCGAATTCCCTTCCTGTCTTTAACCATTTGGTGAATCTATATTGTAAATACAATGTAACTTAAATTTTCGGCATTGATGGAAAATTACAATTTTGCTCTATAAGATCTAAGTAAAAGAGATAAATTCAATAATAACTAATGAAGATGTCGGTCTAAATTTTTAAATATAAAAGACATATTAATATCCTGGGAAGTTAAATATAATCATTTGTTATTAATCATGCTCTGGATAATCCTGAACCGGCCAGTTTATTTAGCATTGAAGTATCTAATTCAGAATGAGATAAATTTCAGACAAGTACTTTGTTCAATCGATAACTATTGCAGGGCTAGAAATTATAATTCATAAGTGGATGTATTCTAAAATATTTTGCTCAAGTGAAAGCTAATATTTAAGTTAAGGCTATACGGAGTAGTGAGTATAGAATTGAAATTTGAAAAGAGATATAGGCGATACTAATAACTGTTTGACAATTTATTGTTACAATCGGGAATATTGCTGAAATTTTACTATAGGAGAGTTGCTATTAATTCAAGAAATATTGGCTAACTATTACAATTATATTCAATGATGTCTGACAAGATTGAAAAGAATCATCTGCATTTAACTCAATTCTAGAAGACTCTCAACCTATATCTAGGAAGCTAAAAGTTGCTTTAGGTTACTAGTAATTTTCTCCGAAAACATCAATATAGTACATGCGTATTCGAAACTACCTAACTGTAAGTAAAGATTTATTAATTAAGGAATGATTACGCAAAAATGGAATTTTTATGTATCAGTGGGCCAGCTAAAACTGGATACCATTATATTGAAATTCCAGTGCGCAATTAGGTAGATCAGTGTATTCTTAATGGTACTTTACCTTAGGTAAGTATGTCAAGCAGTTTGTTGATAGAGATGATAATATGATGAAAAAGCTAATCAGAACAAATCGAACAGTTGGCCGTTCTACGATGACAATGCTCATGGTAACAGCAACACTAGTTGAAATTATTAAATTGTAGGCGGTAATAGCTAAATATCGAACATAGTTAGAATTAGTAATATCGATACGTTGGGCTTGCCAAGCTGTGATTGCTCCAAAAAGTAGAATAATTCCGTTAATACCAAAGATGACCGCATCCCATACAATATATTTACTGAAACGGCATATTCTGACTTGTAGAACAAATATATCACCATCGCTTTGAATTTGTCTCTGAAAGAATACAATGAAAAGATTTTAAAGTCTGTTAATCTTTGACCATGACGAAGGAGTGAAAGAGCTAAGTTGAGGTACCGGTAATTATTCTAATTCTAACGACATCATGCCTACAGTAGGCCTTACCTGACTCCATATTGTATCATTAAAAATTTCTACTTGATCAACGGTAGCTCGTAGCGAACATAAAATGATATTAAAAATAAAGATAGACATGGCAATGCCATAGCTATGGCTCTTTTTAATTTTCTAGGTAATAATTAGAGAAATGGAGCAAAATTAGAAATCATGCATGTACTAGTATATTACTGGAGCTCATTCAGGAAAGAAGATTATCAGAGTTATGCTATCACCGAGACTTATTACTATTGTAAATAATTTAATAAACCAATTAGATTATAAAATCATGGAGACTATAACATCTTGACAATATATAACAACGACAGTAAATTAAGCGGTGGAAAAGCAATGTTAGAAAAGTAATAGCGATCAGTCCGACGACTAGATTATGCCTTTTTGAGCGTATAATTTATAAAATTGAAAGCAAATCCGGCAAGACTGAATAATATAAAATAAGAAAGGTGATTGAAGGGATTACAATAATTATCTTGCTACCGTCTGCATAAAAGTTAACATAAAAGTAAATATAAAGTTGTCAAGAAAGAAGGTGGCAACGCTGTTGCTAAGGTGGCTTTGTTTATGGCTGTGTGAATTAAATATGCAATATTAAAAGGACTACCTAAAATTTATTTTTATGTAAATAGCAGTTGAAGATAGAGCATCCGTAGCTTTTCGTTCAGTATGATATATTCTAGTATTAAATGGAAATATAGCTAATACATGTAATAACTTACTCTCAATCTGTAAGATCGGCCTGAAAGTGATCTATATGTACTCCAGCTATTCGCAAATATGCAACCTAAAGTAATTGAAAAGCCGACTGCCAATAGCCAACTCCGAAACTAAAAAGAGAGCAAACAGTAAATATTCAAAATACTGCATCAGATGAGGAATTGATAGTATTATTTGTAACGAATCAAATTCAAATAAAGGATAGTGAGCTAGACCTATGTCAATTGTGCTTCAATTTTTATTACTTTGCATTCATACCGTGCACAGAAAAGCTAAAATCTTATTATTGGGGTCAACAATTCCATTTTCTAGGCAAAGAAATCCAACATACGAGAGACAAAGTAGAGTTCCGAATCCCATAAATAGGTCTAATATGATATTTGAAGTTGCAATAGGGCTAGAAAACATTGTTAAAATTTATCAATCCTTTCAGTAGAAGCTGTTAGATCGGTTGTTCATTGATAAATTGGATAACTGACGGCATAAAATTATTGTATTAGGAATTATCCACTTACGGCTCTTTGCGATAGTAGAAATAAATAGCCATTAAGATGCAGGAAGTAGCGAAGACTAATCCCACATGAATCATGACGATCATGTAGACCATTTCAGAAACATTTAAGTTGGTAATGGTGATAGTTCGCCAGTCAGTGGGAACGGAATTACCTGGTGGAGATGCAAAATGAATACTCAATATATCTAGATAAACGTCTACTTCAATAATGGTAGAGTAGTATTGGTAAGAGCAGAAGGAAAGTTAATAAAATTATAATTTCAGTTCTATAATTATTTAAAAAAGTTGCTAACCAAATGAAATAAACTACGATGATAGATCGTCGACTAAATTTAATGTAATACCAAAAAGAAAATGGATGATTGAAGAGTATATCCTACCCAAGTTGAAATAATTAACTTGGATTTAAATCGAAAAATCAAATATAATAACCACAAAAGAGATTTATATCATTTCGCCATCGCACGTATTTAGTTCATTGATGCTTCGAAATGAGTTAAAATGATGCTTAAGAAATAAGCTAACCTTGCGTTTTCCAGTCAATATCGGTAGAGTTATTCCAAGTAGTATTTGATGTCTTATCATCAAACTGACCGATTATAACGTTGCGTTGATCTAATTGGAATTTAAATTGAACTTTAGGGCTTTTGGTATACATAATCCATCAATTAATATCTCAGCCTCTAATAGGACAGAAAGCAGTAAGCCGCACGGCATAACGATCTGTAGCAAATCCGTTATACATCTGAATAATTTTAAAGATTTTTCGCGCAGAAAAGACCCATTTAGCTGTAATCGTGAAGAGAATATAGGTAGACTGAAATTTTAATCTTACTGATGAAGCGTTTTATAGTGATTTTTCCTAAGCGATCGCCATCATGAAAACTCACTGGGCCCTATAGTGGGTTTAAAAGATTAATTTCAGTGTGTTTACAAATCGATAAATAACTGTAGTATAGAGTTACCATAGATAAAAATTGATACGATTGAACAGTATGTTATTAAGAATACTCGCTAGAATCTGTCATCAAGCGAAATTAAAATTATATTGGTACATATTAAATTAGTAAGTAGTGGAAGCTGAGTAAATTTGATTATTAATTATGGATGAATTTTACGCCGTATTAGGAAATTAATGCCAGATTAGTTGTTTAGTGAATAACACGGCTGAGCTTATCACCTAAATAATTAGACCCCGTTATCAAATTTGAAGTAAATTTATGGATATGCAGAATCCCATCATGGGTATTTTGCAGAGATATATTTAGCAAGCATAGATCTCATTCTCAGCTTATTAATAGCTAGACTGATGACACTACTGATATCTATTTTAAAAGCGTAGATTTCACTTACCGTAATACCTTTAAATTTTAAATGATCTAAAATATTCTGGAAGGTATTTCGATATACTATAGATTGATTGCTTTTATAACGAAATCCTTCCAAGGTTAAATTTTGACGTTTTAGATAACTAATAGACCGATCTAGCATCAGTGCCAGACTCCAAATGCCATCATAGGCGAATGAGCCATAGTCGTCAATGGCGTGTTTCAGCGGCTTCTGAGCCATTTCTTGATTATAAAGTTTATTCCATTCCTGAGGAGTCTATATTTCAGAATTAGTTATGATGCTTAAAACTTTGCATTGTCATATTAAAGTAGTAATCTTGTTTAACTATCATCATGGTTGCACATGATAATTAGACTATTGACTAGATAATATTTATATTATTGAGAAAAATAGATGGATGGTAGATATATAAATATACTTGTATTTAATTTCTCCGATGGAAATGAAGTTATCCATGTGTTTGATATGATTAGACTATATCGTAACTATCTCAACCTCGTGGTTCAAAATTTAGGGTAGTTTTTGGTTTCCGTAAAGTAATTACTACTTACTAAGCCTGAGACTGTGTCAAGTGGTTGATCATAGATTTGAAGGCCATCATTTGAGAAGTAACCATCTATAGCTTGGTTAATTTGGGCTTGAGTACAGCTTACATTACCAACTGTAATATTTTCTTGATCTAGCTTCCACCAATTACTATTAAACCAACCCTTAATCATCCAGACATACTTTGGTGTTGTTAAGTTTAAATGGTAGGCCTGTAATTTTTCAAAAATTTTAGTGAAATTATTTATACATTGAGCCTGAAAAATTACTAATTTATCGAGTAAACATCTCAAGGAGTAATTAGAAATTAAAGAGTATGGCCAAAATAGCATCAAGATTTTACTGAATAATGTTTTCAAGTATTGACTTACACGACAGAATACTTTTAAGGCTGAAGTTGATGTAAATCCTCCCATGATGATTCTAGCTTTCATTTTCTAGTCAAAATTATGAAAAACGAAAGATCTTACCTTACGAATTAGCAATTTTAAATGTGTAAAAATGAAATTATAGATCAATTGATAACACGAAGCAAATTACTTTAATAATTTTTAACGCTTGAAGCGGGTCTTCACGATCACCAAATTCTGTGATGGCTAGAATTTCCAATTTTTTGGCCTTTGCAAGTTGACTCATGATTTGAGCCGTCTACCAAAGTTTATAAAAGGCTTGCTTCAAAAGTTATAGTAGCTTATTGATTCGTGCTGTAATTATTATATAGATCAGATTTGGCCTATACCTTTGAGCAAACATGTAGAGATTCTGATATAATTGCAATCTTTTTCCAATTGTATCTTCTACAAAGCTCTAATCTAGCCAAGCTAATAGAAGTCTCTGACGGGTAGGTACGGTATAATGTTGAATAATCGTCTCTTGAATTTAACGTAGGGGACGAAGATAGATAGGAGAGCTAATTAAAAGTGATTAAAGTGAATCAGCTCATTCAATAATGTAGAAGAACTTTATGGTTTTTAACGCTATTGCTAGTATCACGACTGCAAGTTAAACTCAAAAAAATCTCCAACGAGCAATTTAATGCCTTATGCAAATTTATCTTAAGCCGAAATCTACTCTTTTCTCTATCGTATATACTTTTTATACCATTATAGTTTATACATCAATACTCTATATTTGTAAGATAAGTTAAGAAAAACCACGACAATAGTAAATTTGTTTTAAAACATAATCTCACGGCAGTAATTATCCCTAAAATGGTGAACATAACTGGTAATAATCCCTAATATGGAAATTAATTGAAAATAACAGCTTGCAACAATGCAAAAATACAATTTATTATATTTCATATTGCATTTATTTGGTTCAGTTGGTTGTTGAATTACAATTACCTGAATCAGGTTATAATAGGGTGTAATTCGTGCCATCTGCTGAGTTACGACGGAGCAAGATGAGCCAAATACTGCCAACTTAGTTGTTCCAGTAGTAACTTGGTCGTACAATAGCTTTAAGCCTAAGCCTGCATCGCACTGAAACGACATTACGATGTCGACAGAAATTTTAAATTTTTTAAAATTGATGACAAAAGTTGAATTAAGATTTCATTATAATTTCACAAAATTAGTTCTAAATCTAGTTGTTTTAGGGTATAGTGTTAAACTTTAAATTGAACACGAAATCATTATCATTATGAAAATTTTATTTCGTACCTGAGGTACACGCCCTTGTGAAAAGAATTTCAGATAGAGTATAGTATTTTTAAATATGTAGGAGGGCTTCTGCATCCTTATTAAAGACTAGACTTTATGACTAAGATCATTTTCAAGATAGGTATAGCATTGTCACGGTACGCCGTTACTAATTAAGTAACTGTAAATTAATGAATGCTTATGAATAGATAAGATAAGGTTATGTGCTATGTTTTAATGCGCTTGTAGCTGATAATAGGATGGTAGAAATGAGATAAAAATAGAAGTTGTTAGCAGTTAATTTACTGTAGGTTTATAAGTTATGTTAATCTCTAAAAATTGAGCTGTATATGGACGAAGGTTAAGCGTCTTAACACCTGATAGCTTGTAGCTATCTAAATCTGAGAATATCGACATGTATATTTAGTAATGGTATTATACTAATTAATGTAACTTGTAAAGCATGAATTCTCACTCGTTAATATTGGAATTTACTGTAGAAACCTATTTAAGCGCGTATGTTTGTAGAATAAAAAAAGTAATTGCTCAAGAAACGGCAAGACTCATATCATGAAGAATAGTGTAATAATTAGTCAGTTGTCTGTGGAGATCAGCCGAGAAATCGAGTTCTCAAATACTTCTCTCATAGAAACTGAAAGTACTGGGAGAAATAGCCCAAGTTTTAAGTAACTACACTAGAGTTCTTTACTTTCCTTTGCCACAAGTGAGGGTTGTGACAAGCATATACTTCAAGTCTGTAAATGCTGTAATTAAGAGGATTTAATAATCAATAAAAAGACTACGACGTTAACTTCTTCCGTGTGTAATGAACTATCTAAGTATGGCCGAGTGTAAACTATTCGAAAAAATAATACTACTCTTACTATTAGGATCAAAATGATGAAGGAACCTTAAAACTTTATTAAAAATTTACTTTGTTTGGTCATTATTGAGTATAGCTAGATCTACATGGTCCTCTCTATCTAGTACAAGTCTGAATATTGAAAAAGCTTCCTGTTAACACAGTGATTTTTCTTTCATTGTTCAGGGATACATACGAATGCCTAGTTTCTATATCTACGAGATTATATCAATTGGTAAAATTGTTCAAGAAAATGATGCGTTTATAGGAATATATTTGCAAGTTCTAATGCTCATTGATTGATATGAGACAGATTTGGAATTGTTTTAATTTGTTATTACAATTATTACAGTTCATAATAGACATATTAGGTGATTTAAGTATCATCAATCTTCAGCTCAAATATTTTCATGTAATATTTGTAAGTAAACTAATAGGAAGAGCCGGAAAACTTGTAAAAAATATGACATGCAAGTGAAAGCCAGCCGTGAGGGAGGCTTTTGGCAGTTTAATATGGAGTAATTTTGATATACGTAGTAAGTATGTTAATAACTACAAATCAAACATTATTGCTCACTTATCCATCAAAAGACTAATTAATTCGACTCCAAGAGCTGCAAGTCGATCAGAAAAACTAGTATTTTATCTGATTTGGTGTTGTTATTAGTGTATAACAGTATATCTATATACGTATATTTAATCATTACTTTCAGTATTCGTATTATGGAGAATTGCATGTACTAGGTTTGCTATTAGCCGGGAATGTTGGTGAATTAGAAAGTATAAATTTACCCGCTATACGATTGCAGTTTATTTGCTTTGTTAACAATTATAATATACGTAGGTACTACTAGAAAGTATTAATTTTCTTATTTATCTTAGCTTTACTATTATTATGATAGTCTAGCGCTATTCTTGAAGCACATTGAGACAGAATAAATTAGTTTATCATAAATATTATGATTTTACAGCACTTACATATGCATTACTCCAATCCATATTTAAACAGTAGCCGCGTAAAAGAGTTGAGTTATAGTAAATATGCCGCAACGCCATATGTGCAGCAGTCAATGGACCAACTCCGCTTAATTCATCGCCAGTAATATCAAATGAGCCTGCTAAAGTTAGTACCTTATCTTCCTGGTTATTTTTAGGGCATGAAAAGTATTTACTTTGTACAGCTGGTGCAATGATCATTAGTATAGAAAGGAAAATTGAAATCGGAACCACTTTAGTCGAGATAATTCGATAGCTGAAATCCATAGTGATGGTATAAGGAGCAATAAGTTATTCTGTATTTTTTAAGAACCTTAACTTGAATACGATGAAATTGAATCAAATATTTGCCAATTGAAGAAAAGCTAGCTCGTAACTTAATGAGTTACAAAGCCAAAAAAATTATCCAAAATTTATTAGTTAAAATGTCTGCGGGCATACTTATGATACGATAAAATTGTAAAGTTCATAATTTTAGAAGTGGTAAAGAGTTTATTTTTTACCTATCAGAGTAAATGTTTATAAATCCAACTTGAACGATATTTTGTTAGGCAATTATCTGAAAAATGATCAATTAAAAATGTTACATGGGGTTGAGTATCTTTATTTCAGCGAAATTAGGGTTTAGTATGATATTTAAGTAACGGTGACATAGAGAAACGGTTAATGCAGTAAATATTTATCATTTTATGCTATATAAATCCACTGGTCATAAGATGTGATTTCTTAGCCTTAAAAATTTTTATAGTATGCATCTTGTACATTTTTTAATTGAGCATGTATCTAGCCATCCTTGTCATAAGATAAATGCAATTAATCATATCTACCAATTCTATTAAGTTGCCATGAGATAAATAAGGCGAATTATCAAATTTCTATTTGGTATTAATTAGATTATAGTTAGATCAGATATAAATCAAGACAATAAGCATCTTAATATTATTTAATGACTGTCTTCCACCATAAAACGGAATTTATCCGATCCCAAGGATTATATGAGGTCATTGCAAAAATAAATATCACAGTAATTTTTATCGCTTAGAAAGCTTTTGCTTCCATGGCTAAGATAACATTATTGCTATCTGATATCATATTTCAGCTGCTATTTGATCGCTTGGTTGCATCGGTCAGCAAATACTCCAAATGAGCTAATAGTAATCATATTTGCACCTTCAGATCTAAGTGTATCTTGCTATAATAAATTACTAGAAAGAATCTAAATAATCATCGATGGATTTAATCTTTCGATACTAAATCATTAATGGATCGCAAACTGCATGGACTAATAAGCTACATTTCACGTCTTGAACTATAAATCTATAAGATCATATACTATTATCCATTGTATGAATTTTTGATATTTGATTGTTCAATATTCTATATTTAAGATATGTCCGAATTAATTACATTAAGTTGTGGTTTAATTTGATTTGATTAAAGCAAATTCAATAAACAAACCATTAATATTGCTTTGGTGAGATTTCCAAATGATAATCGCAAATTAGGGAGATCGTTAATAAACGTTTCACTCTGGTTACCGATAAATGAAAGCCATTCTAGGCATTTATTGCGTATTTTTCGTCTCAAACTGTGTTAAATGATTTAAATTTGGTTAAGCTGACTACAAGAAGATTATTTTAGAGTAAGGCTACGAAAGAAGTTGATCATGGGTAAATGAATTTTCGGAGTATCTTATATTGTTCATAAACTAATTGTTAAACAATATCGTGAATTGAAATTGCGTACGTAGGTAATGTAATCTCATGCAAATAATGGATATATGACGATCAGATTACAATAGCGGAATATTGTAGTGTCTAATAAAGATCAGATTACAATAACCGAATATTGTAGTGTCTATCACCATCGTAAAAGTGGCTAATTTCATATGTAGACGTAATTTAACTACAAAAGGATCAGAAATTGACGGAATTGATTATAATTATCGGAGTTTGGATTAAGCGGTGGGCGACAATATTAAAACGTTGTATTATTATTGAATACAATTCAAATCAATTTATGATTTTAGCAACGAGGGCAGATGTTCAGGATTACTGCAAGCTTTATTATATTCTTGTTTACTTTAATAATTTATAAAGGGGCTACGATTTACATTTTTCTATTGACTTCATCGAGAGGGGCATTTGAAAGAAAGCATACTGACATAATTTGATTGCAGCTATAAATGATTGTCTTTCCTAATGATGGAGTGCAAAGTGAAATGAATCCTCTTACATTTGCTATAACTTATCTCCAATTAGCGACTATACTTCGAGTTTAAGGTAATAATTATATTCACATACGTGAACTATCCTAGAAGCATTGTCTGCATGACGACAACAGATAATGATTAATTCATAATGATCAAAATGTGGATAACGAAGGAGTTCGCTAAACACAAATTTCTCACAGATAAAGAATTTTTAATAACCTTTTTTCGATAGGTTAATTAGAACATCTCGGTAAAACTGTGCTAAAGGAAGACATCATTTCGATTTGTTATCGTATTTAATAAATAAGATAAAAAGCGTGAAATGCACACATATATTTTTTGATCAATTTGTCCAGCTTTCCCTTGAATAAAGATTTATGCGTCGAGTTTCGGAATGTGGACGAATGCTTTACTTTATATGGTCCTGAATATTGCATACGTATGTTACATTAGATAACTAAGATAAAATATTTATTTACGTATAAATTAGAATTTAGCTTATCTGTTTCATTGAGTCAATGTCACACCATGCTCCACAAATAACTTCAATAGGTCAACTCTAATTAGTGAATATTATTTGAATCATCGAAAATAGATAATAAAGAAGGTCATACCTTTTAGATGGAAGTGAAACCAATATATCAACAATATATTGAAATTATAGTTATGTGATATATACAAGGTCAAGATAGTACAGATTATGAATGAATACAATGTTCACATTAGTAATTAGCTCCACCTTTCGAGTTTGATGTATATTGTTTAATTGTGTACTGATAAATTAACTAAGGTCCTTTAGTTTGATTGAAATGATGTAAATTATTTGCAGTATGAAATATGATACCGAAAATGCTATTACATCACGTAAATAGATAACCCATTTTTCAATTATGGTTTAAATAAATAATATAGAAATACTGTGGTGAAATTGAGTTGATATTATTATCATATAAACGTTTCATTTTTAACTTCAGTGTATGGATGTACTTAAGCTAATAATGTACTGAATACTTTGTTAGACCATTGGTAATTGTGGCTTAATCACAAATGATGAAAATTATTTGAAATGTCAAACTTGATTTTGACGCATATTTATCGTATATATTTTCTCCGATAGTGTTGACTTGCTATTGAGAATATAGAAATGATGCTGCAATATTATCTTATACGCACAGTAGATTATCAAATGTTATAACTATCCGTATCAATTTAGTTTCACTGCAGTATTTCATTATTATTTATTAAAAATATAATTGAACGTTGGGTTTTCTTTATCAGTGGAACATAATAGAATATGTACACTACGGAGTTTTCATTTAGCAATAGAAAGCTACTGCAATGAGTATTTATTTCATTTATGTCTATATTAAAATGCAATAAAATATCACTGAAGATAATTTTACGATCCATTTTATTTCAAATTTATTTCTAGCTCAATGCTCTGACTGCCTTAATATGACAAGAACTAGTTAATATCCTGAATTTCTTCAAGAGTGCAAAATATATTCTATCGATCAGCCTTCTCAGATTATATTGACGCGAAATATTGCTATAGATATACGACATTTGTTATTTATTTCCACCACGACTTGATTTCCTGTGTAGTGGACAATTGTCAGAATAAACCATTATATCATTGATATTTTCTATCGACAGCAAAATCATTGGGATTGTAAGTATTGTACAATAATTAAATTTTAGTTAATATTCAAATATTCACTTCAAACTTTTCCTAACTGATAACCCCTATTAACATTTGACCTGCTTCGTAATATACGCGTATTAAATAATTTCATACCCATAATGGCTGTAAGCATTATAATGATGAAAAACATATTTACCTGCTGAGATGCAACTGTAAAAGAATTTTTCACAGATTTAAGATGGTACAGCTATAAATAGAGTTTTATACCTACGATAATACTGCTATTTTTTCGACTTCTAAGGCCATTAATATATAATTGAAAGAGATAAGAGGTGTAAATTGCATTTCTTTTATACCGAAGATGACCACTCCCGCATGTAATCAAAAGTTAAAAGTGATTTTGTACAATAAAAAGACATTAGCTTCGTTCTAGGTCATAGGAAGAGCATTAATAATGATCATCGATACTGTTACAACCATAATAAACAATGTTGGATAAGTCTTATTATTATCATACAGTTTCGGTTTGGCGTTTGATAAATTGTTAGCAAATCCATGAATATCTCTAAATTAAGGTAATCTGTAACAGTTAGTCTTATATTGACAGCATGGTAGGCGCATAAGTTTGAAAAGAACGATTACTCTTTTATGGATTCTTACGGTAGATGATAATATTAGCCAACAGTACAATTAGGTTACTCATTGTTACATATCCCAAGATTTTAAGTTGAAATTAAAATTCATCTGCGACTATTTTTTAGATGTAAAGAACATAATCAGATTTAAATTATTAGAGTCAAAAACAAAAATATTTTGATGATGCCTTAATCCTGTATATACGGTACGCATATTCTAAAAATAAGAGCAAAAATCTTTGATTTACTATCCAAATCACTAATAAATAGTTCGTAGATATAAAGTATTAAAATCATTCAAGAAAAACAAGTAATAATTCAACAATAACACAGAGAATCAATTGTATTAGATTAAAAACGAACAAATTAGGTAGATACCTATTTAGGCATATTGATCGAATACTTAGCAAATACAATAAAGAGGATTTAATTTGATATTCATACATGTTTGCGCAGGTTACCTAAATTCATGTCTTACAGTTACATTCGTAACTAAAGCGATTTTATTAGCATTGCTATATTTTCTACAGACGTTAAGTGACGGCTTGAAAAATGTTTACGTGTTTGAGTTTAATTGTTATACCGTACTGGTAGTATGTAACGTAAAATTAAAGCTTTAGTATTTCTAGTTTTTTTCATCGTCCTAAAATGGGTACAATAATACCTGCAATTTCATGATTTAAAGAGAAAGTATTTATATGCTCCTATCAAATATTAATCCACACAAATTTATAGGTTTTCTTTTCCTAACTAGAAACTTAATCAATATAACGATGGTACCAATATTTTTACAACTTAATAAATACAAAAATAATTGGAAGAATTCACTATTTTTACCGTATAAATCAGTCACTAGAAAGGCTATAGAATTCTTAAACATTTGATTAGGTTGTTTAAAGATAGTAAAGGTAAATAAATTAGTTGTGTTAACTAAAATCACATGATATCCCATTGAGTTGTTTTATAATGATTCTCGCTCTTCCAATTGCTATAGTTTTATTCATTGATATTTCAGGATCAAGCCTACATCTCTGTGTTTATATTTATTCGCAACCTAGTCTTATATTAAGTATGATTCAGAAAATCGTAAGGCAAGACGAGATAAAATTTCAAATCTCGCATACTCTGCTACCACTTTATTGTGATATTAACATGTGTTCTCACAATTTAAAATAGGAATATCTATATAAATGAGAGTACATTTTAAACTTATATTAGAAGTATAACGCGAGGTAATTTCACAATCCAAATACTCAAATGTTAAATCCTAATAAGAATTCACAACTGCTAGATCTGTACATAGCAGAATTAGTCGCTACAAGTAAACTACTGAACGTATTATTTCAACCATAAGTAAAATACTAGAAATGTATAAAAGAAATCAAATTAAAACAGACATAAACAATTCTTAAATAATATCACCGTCTTCAACAAATACAATAAATTAATTTTCATAAAGTTTACTATATGAATCATAGCCTAGGCCATATAAATTAAGTAGGAAGATAAAGTACGTTCACATAGATAAGTAACAGGATCAAAACTTAATAAAGATAAGACATCAAATTACGGTTTGATTGTAAATGTAATTTTAGATCATATTGATGCATATAAGATTAATCAGTAAAACTTATAGATTACGCCAAGTATTTAATTATAGTAAAACCTAAATCGAAAAAATAGCTGAATCGATAACATCTAGGTATTTACAAGGCATTAAATATATGCATATTTATGGAACAATAAGGCAATTTTTTTAACAAATTTCGATTGTACTTAGTTCATGAAGTTCAACATTATAAGTATAGTATTTAGTCAAGTATGAATGAATGCTTGTACAATACGCATATGTACTAGGTTGAATAAGTTAGGAATTTATTGGCAAGAACTTTGCATTTTAATAGTTTAATCGCACATTCAATTTACGTAGATACCTTATATGAGCTAGGAATAGCTCTAACTTGCAACAAGGATTGAGAGGGTGATTTCTATCCAATACTACTGTTATTTGGAATACCAGACAATTGGTATTCCAAGGCAGATAGGGTTTAACAAAGATAGACCTTTAAGACTTACTAGAAAATTACAATCTAATTTATTGTCGGCGAACTCGCCATTTTTACACCTTTCGGACCTAAAACCGGTTTAGCTACACAAGTCACCTCGTCTATTAGAAATTAACCAAATTAATACCCTAAAGAGATTCTATTTGTACAGATTAGATACAGTCTAATGCTATTAAATTTACTGTAACAGTATTAAAATAATTAATGCTTATTAATAGTTTAACAGATACATATAAAGTTATCCTTCTAAGACATTTCCTCTAAACTTAGGAATTGTACTTTGAACCTTAACAACCTTGGAGGTGATAGATATAATCCAGTTTAGCTGGTTGACAATTACTATTTTAGTCTATGTAATCCTAAATTAAGGATATCAACTGTTAACCACTAAAATTACAATTAAGGAGACTGTAAACATTTCTGAGATATAAACATATATAGAATGTAACATAGAAATAAAGTATACGTCACGAAGATTACTTTCGTGACAATATCGTAAATTAGAAAATCTTTAATGATGTAACTACCATGCAATATGAAACATGATTGATCTTTTAGCAATTTCTAACACTACACTTAGGGAATACTTTTCCGGAATTGAATATGCTATTCATATTAAACAAAGTGGCAATGTACGGTAGTTTTAGGGTATAAATACACGTCCAACTATAAGGCTGAGACATGAACATTCGTAATTTAAAATACTGTACTATCTCCTATTTTATCATTATCTTATCAAATAGCTTGCATTTTACATCAACAATTTGATTTAGAATATTATTAAAGGCGAGCTACTATAGTTTACAATTGATTATATTTACTTGTTTCAGATTGACTTAGCTGAATCTTCTTTGACCAGTTACGAGTACTCACATTCTAGGTAAGTAATGGAAAGTAGATCATTTAAATGTATATAGATCATTTTGTTTAAGCTAAATATTGTCAATTTTTCTCATTAATATTCTTTGATGTTTCTGGAAAATGAGCGGACGATACAGAGTTTCGATGCGAAGGTTGCATTATAGTCAACGGATTGCTTATAAAAATTTCTCTTCCATCGCCAACACAATTTTCATTTTGCCGTTTTCTTTTTAATTCTAGTCTCAGTTGTATTATTTCATTTATTAGCTAAAGAATAATTAATTGATATTATGTAAATTATTGTTTCAAATATAATTTTACCGGTTGGTATCCTAAAGCTCATTGATATCTTATTCAAATTTACACTGCTACTTGCGCCAATGATTCATAAATGAATTAATTAAATCAAGGTGTTAATTACCTGCTCTACATTATCACAATCTATATTTGTGTCTGGATATATCGTCTTTAAATTTGTTGAAGCACTTTTAATCATTCCCTGAACATTATAATTAGCTACTGAGAATGTTGATATTTTCATAGAAGCTCCAGCGCTTTTTAGTTTGTAGACCTAATACGGCATAATCATAAATTTATAAGAGACTTAAATTACTTAGTAGAATATAAATGAAGCTTCACATCTTAAGCTAGTTGTATGCTTAGAAATTGACTTTAGCACTAATTTATTAAAACACTAAAGTACTTTGAAATCAGCGCATTCATCATTGAGTGCATATGCAATTGAGTTAATTAAAGAGTAATTTTAGTCGTTTACCTCAAAATGATATAATCTAAGAGGATGCTTATTTTAAAACATTTTACTCTAGATAATTAGTTAAAGTGAAATACTGCAACATACATAGGAAATGTAGTTGTTTTACCTATATTTTTAATGAAATTATTATTCTAGCGTAATGCGTAATCATATGTTTCTAAAAATTTAATTTATTCCTAATAGAAATAGTCAAAGATCATCAATAACAATAATTAAGCAACCTTTGGTACAAACACCAAGCAAACTGTCACGGTGGTAGGAAAAATGATAAATACGGAAATTAAACCAAAGAATGCGTCTGGTTTATCGTATACTAGAGATGCTATTCCAGCTCCAATGGATGCAAAGATTGCCACATTATAAATTGCTAAGCCAATTAGTTTTGAATCATTAACTGCCATCATTTTGACTTGACGCGTTTGCCAAGCTAATATGGCACCATAAACTAACAGTAATCCGTTAAATCCAAATAGTAAAACATTCCAGACAATTGGATATTTAGAATGACATTGTTTAATCGAAATGATCATTATTCTATCACGGTTATGGCTGAAGTCCTATTAATGTAGACATAAAATGCCGTTAGTATTCTATAGATATAGCTATTATCATAGTATTCTATTTATTGACAACAAACTAACACATAGCTACTAAAATTTAGTATTTAGATGATTATTTAAAGTTCACCAGACCGTATTCTATATTCACAAACATTTATCATACACCCTTATGGTACTTTTGTTGATCATTATAATTCTAGCTAATCACTGACATGTAGATTTACATAAGATGATTATTTTAGAAATCTTTGAAACATAATGCTTACGGGGACTGATTCATTTTTTGTTTCAATATTTACAGGATCAATAATTCCCCAAGCCAACATAATTGAAATATCCACAAAAACAGCAGCGCTTATAATTCCATAAAGTCGGCTATCACGGATTAACTATTTTATTGATGTAGCAATTTAGTTAGAATGTACCATAGAAGTTAGAATTCAATTTATAGGACTTGCAGAAATAATTCATATTTAAAATACGCGATTTATTCCTTAAAATGAGCGACTATCGTAAATTGACAGTTTATATATACTGTAGTTTAGTTAGAAGATCGTTCACGTTACAAATTCAAATATCGTTGTATAGATATAACTTAAGAGTTATTTATTTATAACCACTAAAAGTCTATCTCATATCTTATAAGGTAATTAAGCTTGTGCATGTACATATAATTTAGCCTAATATGCAACTGCAAATTACAGGAAATTACTCGTAACTGACTGATATCAGTGAGTAGTGAACGAAAACTTGCAAGTAATTTTGTAAGTTCGATTAATTATCAAAAAATGAATTATTTCTCTATCTATTCATCTTGTATAAATTATATTTCAACTGCGTTAATAACTATTCGTACAACGGACGATTCAGCTGAAAGTGTAATAATCAGCTAGGAAATTAAAGACATAATTCGAATTGATCTTTTTTAAATACTCCCTATAGTTGACATTATTGCAATTTATTAATTCACCTTGGTCTTAACCGACTTTCTAGCAAAAATGGAATGAATACGCCATGTTTTTGCAAATAATGCTCCAAATCCTAATGTATAACCAATAACTAGAAACCAAGAGCGGCACTGTAAAGAATAAAATCAAATCGTTTACTTGCAGTATATAAAACGAAGTAATTGTAACTATTTTTGCGTTATGTTAGCAAGAACTTATAGCTTTATAGTAATAGAAGTAAAATATATCTTACTGCAATCATTTTATACCATATTTATAATAGAAGACTAACCCAACAACTTGCCAACAGTAAGCCGTTGTGCTGATTTATGTTCTGAGTATTAACACCGAAGAAGAATACTGAAATATAACAAGAAATTGCTCCAATCGCAATGATATTGTTTACATTCGGGCTAGAAATTTTAATGATCCTGTATTAGCATAAACATAGCAAATGTAAAATGTTTAATTGGAGTTGCAAAGGCAATTACTCATTGGGTAATGGGTAAGATACCAATATAAAGTTAGAACTTAAGGTGAAATGTAGCAGTTACCGAATAGAGCGACTTTTAATATTGAAAACCAAGAAAACGATTGTCATTAACATTCCAATGACATCAATGGACAAAATACCAATGAATAGAGGTATAGCAATGCTAGCATTAACAACAATAATTCTTGGACTGTCTACCGGTGTTTGATTGTCTGCATTGACAGGAAGTAATATGAATTCAGTTCATAAAATAGTTGCACAATAATTAATACTTGCCATAGATGATTGATTTGGTAATCAATTACTAAAAGCTAGTTGATTATACTACAGTGCTATTGAAGAAACTATAATTAATTTGCTAAGATTTTTCGAATCTAAGTGCTCACTTGCAGTTTGCCAAGTAATTGCAACAGAGTAATTCCAATTAACTGTCTCCCTTTTATTATCGTATAATCCAAAGATAACTTCTTTGCTGCCTATAGTTCATAACAAAAATTTCAACTTAAAGTAAAACTGAAGACTATACGATTCGTAGGTGCACACTTACAATTTAATCTCAACTATAATGTTTAATTTTAGTAAACTAGATAATGATTGAAATATCTATAAAAATAAATTATACCAATTTGCCTCTTGATGGTAGTAATGCCCAAGCGATCTCCATTTTGGTTAAATGCAACTGGCCCCTTTTAATAGATTTAAATGCAGGTTAAAAATGGATATAATCGATTTCAATACTAATTAAGGGGTAATTACTAATGTTCAATTGATTGCTGTATAACTTTAATATTTATTTTTTAGAAGACTTATAGAATTGTACAGTAAACCAACAAAAAATGAAGACGGAGGATGAATTTAAAGCTTTATAGTAAATCTAAGCGGAACACAATTCATATCAGTCAAAAGCATACGGTTATTCCTATGAATTCTAAAGCTTGCATTTGATCTTTAAAGACCGATAACGCCTCTTTATCGTAATAATCGATGTCTTCCAATGTTTTATTTATTTTTGATAATGGGTTAATGGATTGATTCAATGTTAAAGCTATGGCCCAAACGGAATCGTACGTGAAGGAAGCAAAATCTATAGCTCCAACGTAAGCGCCAGGTCTTTGTAGGTATTTAAAGAATAGTTGGAGCCATTCTGATGATGTCTGTGGTTTAGTAAGTGTGCAAGTAGATCAAGTCAGACTATTTTTTATGTTGAAAGAAAGATATCACACTATAATATATGTTATATGAGATAGAAGTTAGTACCAGCCCGGATATAGTTGATTGAGGACGACTAGATATAGCTAAGGTGGCCATACCAAAATAGCCTTTAACAGCTTTTGTCATAACTGAATCATTGCAATGGTGATTGCCGACTGTAACTCCTTCCCCAAGCGGATCCAGCCACCAGTTTTCTTCAAGCCAACCGGTAATAATCCAAACATATGCAGATCCTGTAAGTCCTAGATGGTATGCCTACACGAATAGAACAACCAGGGTAAGATACTTAACGAAGTATAAAATTAATTTTATCATTTCCTCTTCTAAAATGAATTGATTTATGAACGTTATTAATTAATACCTACTTACTCGACAAAATACTTTACGACCTTGGGAGCTGTAGAATCCTCCCACGATAATACGTGTTTCTGATTTCTGTAGATATAAAAGTCGAAGAGCATTATGCAACTATTTGCCTGTTTATTTGCCTAGAAACTTACATGATGACATTATGTTTGTAGTCCTATTATTACAAAATTTTAATTGCTAGTGAATATCTAGCCTGCGAAATGACGTCTTTATTTCTACCGCGTATTTCAATTTTTGGTATTTTTAATGATAGACTACAGATAGATGATTCTTGCCTTATTTTTTGAATATCTAAGTGGACTTATAGTTATAAATTACATGATCTTAATAAATATAATCATTTACATTATCTCAAGTAGCAGCTCCAGTTCTAACCAAATACTAGCTAAACTTATCAGCGTTTATGTATTTATCTGTATTTATTGCATCATATAATTTACATTTCATCACTGTATCCTTAATAACCGCATAGTCTACATATTTCTACTATTTATTTTGCTGCTTATAATTTTAGTAGGGTACTTAAATGTAGCAATAATATCTTAAGTAATTTCTTATTAATTAATTGTCCTTTGGTTCTGTAGTTATTTCATCAATTACTCTTGATAAGGCACATAAAATTCGTAATAGTAATACTTTAAAACGGCTTAAATGCTCGTTTATTGCTGACTCGACGAAAGTATGGTTGGCTATTATTAGGGTCGAAGATTCATAATGGATATGTTGCTTTCCATTTTAGTCTTAAGATTTCAATTATTTAATAATCGTAGTAAAGGAGTATAGTCTGTCTATCGTAATTTTAATATTATCAAAACTGTAGTTATAGCATTATAACCTGTATTGAAATAAGAGCCTGATAGGGATCATCATCGGAACTAAAACCCAGCGTAGCTGTAACCTGGATTTCATTTTCTTCAGCTACTTGAATCAAAGATGTGGCAGTCTAGAAATTATTCATTTATGCTGTTTACATTACGAAGTATCGATAAAAAATAGCGACAAATTATACTTATACGTACGGCAGAAAAGAGTTCTACAGTTTGATATAGTAAGACTATTTTCTTCCAACCAAAGCGCTTCAATAGCCCTATTCTAGCTGGATTGATTGCAGTTTCAGAAGGATATATTCGAAAGAAATTGCGATATACCGAACGAATACTTAAAGCGGGTGAGGCAGAGGCATATGATAACTAAAATGAGATTTCGTATTACATCAGATGATAATTACTTTAAGGACAGGAGAGTACTGTAAATTATTAAGATTTATGTTTCTAATGATGTTCATTTCTTGCAATTTTTGACACATGTTTGCAAATGAAATTGATTCTAAATTGAGCTAAGATCAATTTTGGAATTATCAATTTCATAAAGCTAGAAGGTTTTTAATTAGAAAATTAGATATGATTATGAAATAAGCGTAACATTCTACTGTTGATTTTGGAATGTTCAGCTGATGCAAAACGACTACTGATGAATTTGTTCAGTTTTTTGTATGAGCTGATAATTTACCTGTGTATTTATAATTTACGTTCATCAAAGTATAAAGCTAACTATTATCAGAGCTGTAGGTATATTTTGCTAGTAATATGTTTGAATACGTCAAATGATTATAGTAATTCAACCACGAAATGTGAAATTGTAAATAATACACAATTTAGAATCTAGTTCCGACCTTTTAAATACACGGCTTTTTATTCAAGATTAATACATTTACTAATGTTAGAGTTTTAAATTTGCCCTGATAGAAGCAAAATATGAGCTACTGTAAGCGAATTTTACTAAATCATTGCTAGTAGACCGGAATTCATTAATTGATCAATCTAAAATTGATAAAAGAATTCTATAATAGATACTATAAATCTACATCATTTTCTATCGCTATTTATAGTTTTCACAAATATTGAGAAATAAAATTTTGAAGGATTTTTAGTTTACATAGCTTATCAACTTCTTAGTATTTGCTTACCTGCAAAAGATCGAAGTATTGAGATGTTTTAGCCATAGGTTGGGTAACCACAGAGCAAGCTGCACCTAACACCATAATTTTTTTAGGCTTTTGATGCAGCTGATCAAATAAAACTTTTAACCCCACTCCGGAATCACACTAAAGTGAGTCAAATAGATTGATTTGATGAGTTCATAAAGCGTAATTATTAGAAATATTTGGAAGCTACTGAAATAGGGTAGAAAGATCACAAGATCGAGGCAAATATAAATAAATTAACGTTATGCCATTTTGAACAATTGTAATTACTTATATGATTATTCACTTACTATCTATAAAAAATGCTTAAAATTCGATACTATAACCTTGGTGAATATCAATTCAAGACTAATTAACCAATCTAATTATATAAAATAATTTAGGGGAAATAATATCGTTAACCACGTAGATTGGTTGGCAATTTCGACCATGCACTAAAGATGAGAAAGTGATGGGTACATTTATCGGTGATAATTATTGATTTTTGCAATTTTTTATTTACTCGAAAGACTAATTTTTTCCTGTATGCACTACATTTTCTAAACATTATTTACTATAGTTAATGGAGGGATAAATGTGATAAACTTGCTCGTATGTATCATTGACGAAATTTTCACTTGATAAAAGTCTGGAGTTAGATTGATTCTAAGGTGGCAAGTTATAGCTAGTTAAAGTCTCTAATTAAACTGTTTCAGAGCATTAAGCATCAATTTTACAGATATGCTGTAAACACAATCTAGTATCTAATTTTGAGTTTGCTATATTTCGCAATCGTCTTATTATAATTACTCATTATATTTTATCATAAAATATGGATGATCGATCTGCTTATATACGTTAAAGATGGGCCCTTCACTTTGAAAATAGCTATTCGCAGATAATTCAAGCTAATTGACTAGTTGATAAAAAATTCAACTATTGAAATGTTTTAAAATAATATAACGAGACAAATAAAAGTAATTACAAATGGGTTAACGATAATAGTTCAAAATTAAAGGTATTTATTAGATACTCCTGATGTTTATCTATTGATCATCGATTTCATTGTTCTACTCGTAAAATTATAGATTACGGCAATCATTTAATAACGTACGAATGGATCTGATGCTATCTGACATTCTTCCATATTCTGCAGCTCGATGAGTATCTACTGGTGTCTGTCGAAAGTGATTTGCCTAGCAATAGTGCCATTGGCATTTAGTATAAACTTTTAAAAAGAGACTTCGACAATCATATTATTTCATTAGAATACGTTTATACTGCAGTTGTGAATATTCTATGTATTTGTTATTCAAGTTACCACCCTTAAAATATGCGTAGTAGCAGTCTAGGGTGCAATAAAGATCAAGCAGCCTTGTCATAGTTACTGTTGGTTACCAACTTAAGCTTTGGTTTTTGTATTTAGTAGAATGGGTACATTGCACTGCAATATTAATATTATTACAGGAGCCAGATATTCTGATCATTTAGCATCTACTATTGAAAAAAATTTATTGTGGAAATGTCAGACTGCATGGAAAATACTTAGGAATAGACTAAAGTACATCAATGCTGATTTGTATAATATTTAAATCTGATATTAAGAACTCTGTCAATGTTTAGATACCAAAGAAAACTGCGCTTTGACTCGAAAGGACTATTTAATTGATTTCTAGAAAGGTAAGTAGTGTAAGAAATATGCATTAATAGTAATTTTAAAGAATACTATTTGCTAATGTAGCATCTAGGAATTCGCAAGTATGACACAAGTTATTTACTGGTAGCATTACATCGATGAAATAACGGTCATTGAAAATATCATCTAATATTTTTGTGTGGAAGGTAATAAATATTGTAAGACTATCTAGGAAGTTTAATTGGATTTAGGTAAAAGGGATAAATTTGATCGTACAGTACTTGTATTAATTTCTTGAGATAACTGACGGCAAACTTCACGTTGGCAATAAAATGATATACTTATTCGTTTAGGGTGATATAAATTATCTTACAGGCATAATAAAAGAAAAATGATACCAAAACATCCAAACATCCCCAGCTACTCAGATCAGCGAGTCTGATTTCATTATCATATTGTAAAATGCTAAAAAAATAGGCTGCTATTCGTTGATTTCGTAAAACAGTCAAACAAAAGAGAGTGCTTTGTCACTTCGTTAAAAGTTATATAGAAGTTGATATAATGTCTAAATATTGAATAATGACATTCACGAATAATTTCCTGTAAGTACTTTATCTTTGCTTAGAATTGGAATAATAGATCATTAAGTCAATATTGTATACTTATCATAACGCAAAATCAATCCCGGCTGTTTTAGAATATTGAATGAAATAGATAATTTGATAATGTTGTTAAAGTTGCGTTATGCTATATTATAGATATAGAAAAAGAACAATTACGAAAGCCATAAAGACTTTCAAATTGTATGAAGTCATATCGCCATGGCATAAATTAGCATATTATAGCTAAACTATCGATAATTGGATTTTATCAATAGAAATACACTTTAGTGGTAAAAAATTTGGAATGATGTCGAAGATTTTCCTAAAATATCATACTCAGTACATAGATAATGCAGTAATCTATAAAAGTCTGCAAAATAATATAGATAACGGTATTATCAGCGAACATCAAACTATGCTATCTAACGAGAATAAGATCAGCATTAGTCGGTGATAGTCACCATGCAACACAAAGGAGTAAGGAGGAATAGTAATGCATTTGTAAAGAAATTGATCAGAAATAAAAGGTTCTTTCTGTTTTACCATAGCAATATCGCAAGTCCGACTAATACTTAAGAGAGATTTACCTCATTATCCATCATAAAATTATTTCTCAATTAACATTAAATACGTGGTAAGATTCAAAACGGGTGATAGAAAGTATACATAGAATCCCTGCCCATCGATAAATTAGATTAATTTTTCTTACAATAGTGACAAGTGTAGCAGGTAAATATGGTGACGGCACCGTAAAAATATCTTTCTAAGAAAGCAGGGAGCTTCCATCGACTAAGGAATGGAAGTTTAAGGGAGACTATTGAAAAAAATATTCGAATACCTAAGTTGGTAGATAAGCCAGATAAAATACCGGTGTTAAATAGAGGATAGAAATTTATATAAGAAAATAGAATTAGAGATGAAGATTGATAATGAAATTGATATTCTTATGTAACGACTTAAAAATTTTCATTTTGAAGACTGACTGTTCATACAAGTGTAAATTTGTTAACAGATTATTTAAATTTCTATTGCTATTACATAGAGGTTCTTATGATATTCATGACTACGATCAAATGTAATAGTGGTCAATCGAGAATAAATTAAATAAACACGACTGCGGTAATTTTTATGGCCTGAATCATCCATTATCGATGGCCGTCGATTGTGAAAAGATCCTATAAAATTTTCAATAAATTTAAAATAATGCTTACCTTAGTATTACCCCAATTCATGGCCAAAGTATAATTCGATAATATATTTGACTGGTTATTAATGTGATCTAAGGCTAGCATTGCTCCGCTAACGGTACTACCACCATACCATCCTCCATCGACACTAAATGAAGCAGCTAAGGTTAAAACTGATTGATTCTGAGTGACATTAATTGCTGGATAATTATGCAACTGTTGGCCTTTACAGTAGGATATTTCAATCATCCATAACATAAGTGAAATATAAGTCCACATTTCTCTCTAGTTTACTGTTCTTGAAAGAAGTAAATTAAAGAATTGTGATCAAGACCAATATCTTTAAGTATAATAATGACTTCCAGGTCTTGCGGGGAAAGTCTGTTTGGCCTAACTTTTATCTGCAATTTACTACTTGCTTCTTCTTGTCGCTCTATTTTGGATTTCTGTAGTACTGTAATTTATCATACGATATTTTATTTTGGTATAGCTCAAATTGGATGAATTAAAAATTTTCAATTCAAATTTAATGTCTATTAATTTAAGTATTAGATGGATATATGAATCAATAAAGGATTCCAGCTTGCAGGATTGGATATCTCCAACTATTAAGTAGACTATAATTTGTATTGTAATTTTGGAACAATGCATGGTATTTGTACAGCAATATTATTCGTCTTATTGTATAAATTTTTGAAAATCTAGTAACATGTGACGTATTGCAACATTATTCAACTACTTTCAAATTCATCAATCAATGTATAACTTACTTATTATTGTAAAGTACTCATTAGTTATTATGCTATGGTCCTGTTCGTCTATCCTATATAAACAATCCTTAATTAGTTGTAATTAATTATTAATATTGCCTTAGACAATCTTTTGAAATATCCAGATCGTGACTATAAGAACTGACTGCTGTCACTCTTACAGATTGGAAATAAACATCGCTAAAATTGATCGAGTACTTTATCACCCTACTTATTGCATTCTGATGAGGAGATATGCAGAGCAACATACATAGAAATACTACTACATAGGATCGACACTGCTGACTTTAATATTGCCTGGATCTTACTAATTATATAATATTACGTAATACCTATGACCGAAAGGGAAATTAAATGACATTGACATATTCGTCAAGAAAATACAGCATACGAAGCAAATCAGATGAGCATGCTTTAATAGCATAATTGAACAATCAAATAGAATAATAATGTTACTTTCGTTCGATATGACTTATCTTTAAATTATCACAAAGTATTATCCTTTATATTGATGATCGATAGATACCTTCACATTTTACAATTATGCAATTTATATCAGTATCTGAAGATAATCTAGCACATAGTCTGCTATCCGCATGAATTAGCAATGAAAATATAACAGTTACTTTAATACTCCAATTCCGACTTCTTCGTCTAGCAAACAGATTTTTAACTTGTATTTATATTTAAAGTTAACGTAATAGAGTTAAAATGACACAATTTATGTCGGAAAGCCTCCGAATCCTTTCGCATGCTTTCGATCAGAAAGAAATTTCCTGTTGTGATTTGCTCTAGATGATTTATGTCTTTCCTTATTACGTCTATCTCTCACCTCTAGATAAACAATTATAAAAAAATTTTTAGACCTGAACATTTAGGCAATTATCATGAGAGACGGTCTTTGTAAACGCGTACGACTTTGACTTAAATATGGCAGGCTAGTAACATAACTATAGATGGATTACAACGAATTAACAATTCTAGCTAGTAGTAGCAGAAGGAGCACCTTAAAATATTATTTTATGAAGGGTAGCAATGAGCTAATTATACAGTATATATTACTGGTAAGTCAGTTCTTACCATTATTATTGCCATTAGTGTTATTCCGTTGATCGTTACCACTACGATTAGATTGTTGCCGCGCACCACTACGCTTATTATTATGGGCACTGCCATTGGCTATATTGCCGTCGGTGGCCTATAAAATAGTAAAACAGCACTCTATTACTATCGCTGGAAGAGATGAATGCTTTTCACGATTTTAATTCCTTACAGTAAGGTGCAAAGTTTTTCAGTTATACAGGTGACAGTACAATATGTGGATTATTTATCAGATAAATTATACCTTGTTTGGTTTAGCCTGGGTTTTCGCATTACTAGTGGCAGTCGTATGGATTGTATCAGATTCTTGGTTGTCAGATTCATCGTCTTCCGCATCTCTCGTATTCTGCAACACCCTCGGTGTAACGAAAGGTCTATTTTTAAAAGGAACCGTAGAAATCATCAATACTGACTAGTAAAAACTCCTTTAAGGGAGTATTTAAAATCTTTATTCGGCAACGTTTATTCATTATAACAAACCTGCGTTGTATTAGGTCATCGTCATGTCTGACAGCGTCGGCCGTAACGGCGACTTCAGCGTCATCGTACGTGTCATCATACTCGTCCTATAAGTCAGTATGTAAGGAGGAAAAGTTTTACTCGATTATAATAGTCTATACTAATATCTAAATTGCAGCCAAAGTAACACTATAAGAGTTTGACAGATACGCTACATCGTATTCATCGAATCTTTCGAATACGCCCGTTCTTCGCATAATTTCGACAACAGAAGTATCATTCAGAAAATCATCTACGCTCTTATAAGAATTTCTAGCGAGGTAAATTGAAATAAATATCATGATTTTATGCGGACACATTAATAAATGACTTCGTGCAATAGTCGAAAAATTACTTTTTTCCTCGATGAATTCGAGAAATATCAACATCATCCCTATGGAACACGTCAAATTCATCGTAATCGTATACAGAAGCACGTTCGCTTAGTTGTGGTTTAGAGTTGCTATTAACGTAATCCTCTCTATAATGATACAGATTATAATTACACATGTCAAAAGTTGGTTAGTCCATAATGTAATCCAGAAAACTTTCAAAACGTTTTTCAACGAGCCTAGATAAATTCAGATCAAGTCGTTTTAACGAGGCTGATAATTGATCTTCTAGTATGGCATCAATAACTTTATCGACATCGCCATTGTACTCATCTAAAGATGCCTAAATTGATCAACAATTTATAAGAATGAGCCAAATTACCGAATATTAATTTAAGAAATACAACAGTCGTAGATTAGTTTTGAAAAAAGAAAATCGAAGAATACAAGGATACTTGTATATGCTTACCATAACGAAGCCTTCACCTAAGTGTGGGAGAATATCACGCACTCTTAGAATAGCAGTTTCTACATTGATTTGTGAATCGGTTACCTACATTGCATTAATCATCAAAACTTAAGGATGTACTTCAGGCAGAAAAATGTGATCAACGTCTTAGCATTTACGTTAAAAAGCCTTCCAAAATTACCGAAGCAACTGAGTCCTCAATTTGGTTATCCACGTAACCAGTGGCAACTTCTTCGGTTTCTGCAGGCTTATTGCTATCGCATAAAAATGATACTTCCTGACATACTTGAGCAATTGCTTCAGAAAAGTAATCTACATTTGATTGATCTCTAAATTTAATTTACATGCTAGTTAAAGAAATTAAAATAAAGTGCTTGTACATCTATTAGCAGGAAAATAGTTAATAAATTGGTTATAGATTTATAAAAGTAAGGATACATATTGCCGGAAGAGTGAAGACGTTGAAGATCATCTTTAATGCTAAATAATCCATGATAGCTCGCTATAAATCTAAGATTAAACACACCATTACTATTTACTTTGCTTTACGTGACACATCGCTATTTCAAACACTGTCATACTACACCTTTTATTTGCCAAGACATCAGCAATAATCTGTAAAAATTTGTTTACAGTCTTTTGTCTTTCGTCTTCATTTACACTGCAGTACATTGAAAATAATTGTATAATTTGTTTACTAATATACTAACATGTCTGTGTTCATCGATATGCGCCTAAAAGGATGTCAATAACGAATGATACCTAGTTACGACTGGATCCAGATAACAGGTAGTGAAAATGTATCGACATATTGTTATCGTTTGAATTTGTGATGATTGTAATCGGTTGTACACCAGACTGAAATCAAGATATTTCACGATTAGAATCAAGTAAATTGCCTCTTAGCTGTAGTATGCAGAGAGGTTTACAATTATTGCTAAATATGATTTTGCACTATCTATGCAGACCTTATTTGATTTAGATTTGTTTCTGCAAAACGATGGTAAAGTGTTGGAAATATACTTTCGTACATGTCAGCCAACCTATTGTAGTAACACAACAAACATGTCCAACATCAATTATTAGTAAAAGGTAAAAATAACGCTGATTTTTATGTCAGAAACCTGCGAATAAAGTCGTTTTCAGATAAAATACTTGCTGCTTTAGGATAAACTTCTAAAAACGAGCATAGTGTTGCCATGGTATCCGATAAGAGGAGAACTAAGTCTGCAACTTCAGTTCTAATCATTTCTATACTCCTACAATAGGTATTTTACAACAACACCTTTACTTTACAAATGCTATATATACGTAAAGTAGTGTAAAAAGTGAAAAGATTATGTGTAAACTTAAAATTTATAGTCCATTAAAACGTTATCGATGATTAATGACAAATGCCAATATATGCTTTCACATAACTATCGATAACCATCTGCTGACTAATGATAGATTACCGTGATTGAATTCGATTGTTGCGAGAGTTTATATCTGCTATTGCGGCTACGATGCCATCAAGCACCTGTACATCAAGTACATCAATTGTAGTGTTGATAAGTTAAATAATAAAGAAAAATTTCATTCGTTACGATCAATGATGAATTATTTTGAAGATAGTATCAACCTTTGTAAATGTCGGAATACAAATCTTTAAATCGTTAATATATCTACCACAGGAGAAAGGTAAATTTTACATATTAGAATCAATATAAGTCAAGCCAATCATTTCTATGACACTAATACTGTACCGTATATTGTCGATAGGTTCATAAAATAGACTTACTTTGGTTGACTGGTAAATATATTGTCAACCATTTTTTTGATTAAGGCTTCGTTAGCAGATTGGTAAAGCAAACATATATCCATGATTTTGGGTATATCAAATACATAACAATCATATATGATTTGGCCGAATTCATGTGGAGAAAAGTAATGATTCTAAATTGACGATTGAAATATCAACAATAGGAGTTGAGTTTAAAGCAATTTTTAATGTTAGAAAATAAGGAGACATGAATTATCAATAATAATGATTGTTATTGTGACTGGTATACTGAATTAAAAGTCAATCCAGTACGAAGTGGAGTACAGTTATTACGACTATTTATTGAATGACAATCAGCAATCTGGTACTACCTTGGATTCTTTATGAGTAGACAGTCTGAGTAAAACTATGAAAACGAGCCGATGTACCCGCCGATGAATATCAAGAATCTGTGATGGTAGTCGCTTCCATTCTTCAAGACAGCGTGGAGCGCGACTTAAATAAGAATCTAAAAATCTTCTAATAGAGCTATCATGTAAGACCTAAAAATAATAAGATAATTCATTATACGATCGTTTATTATCATGGAGTGAGCATGTCAATGAATAATTCAGCTATTGCAGCTATCAGGTTAGGAATAGACGAGATAATATACACGATAAAACAAAATGATTGATAGAATCAAACACGATACAGTAATACTGTTATCACTTATTGTACACGTCTAATGCAGTAACCTGAGTCCAAAATTGTGGATGAGATAAATGTAGGAGTTGTTGTAAGTCTTGCTCAAGTAATTCCATGGTTTCAATCCATTCACTTTCTATACCGTCGATGTCGATGTGGGAATGAAGATCCGTACGTTGGCATAAATAATTTGTAACCGATCGAAGTGGTCCAGGTAAGGAATATTCAAGTAAGTTTAAAGGCTGAACCGATGCTTCTACCTAAAAACGTATTTAACATAGGCATCATCAACATTATGCATGGATTTCAACCCCAGCCACATTGTCATTCATCAATGCATACCCGTATACCGTATCTGTTAACATACTAAAATCGATTACACTATATCGTTGGTTACGTTTCATCATGGCCATTGATTAGATTAACTATATTCGATTTAGGTGTAGAGCACTTTTGCCTACTATAAAATCTCTTTGGTGTAATCCTAACAAGTAACAATTATCCCATGCGATCCAATCTCGAGTGTCTACAGTACTACAGTGGTTGGATATCGCCTTCAATGGCATGACTCAATCTGGCTGGAATTGAAAATGATTTTATGACTGACCTTTTTGGATAGTAGTGTCTTTTTCCAATCACTTTGGCTTACAGCCTCAGCCATTTCTATGTAATTATTGGATATCACGATCAGAGAGACTGGGTAAAATGATGTATTCAAGTTAGCAAAGTAACTACTCCATGTTGACCAAGAAGAGGAACTTTATTATTAAGCAAAGAGCCACTTGGGCCTTTCTCCGCTTTCGTCATCCGAGCATGCTCAGAAGTATTTAGTCCATCTTTTCACTATTATAGTACGTATACACGTCTGCTGTGACTCAGTATTTGTATAGCATGGATGATGTCAGCAGACATTTCTATTGGCGTCTCGTGACTACAGTACCCGGTACAGTGTGCAGTACACTATCGTCATGCAAATTAGCTGCTCATACTAATAGCAGTGCGGTGTACGATTTCAGTAATAGCGTAGAGTAGAATGACTAGAAAAATAGTCAGCCTCGTCATTGACTTACTGTCATCTGCACAGTGCATACTTCCACAGTATGTACTGTACACTCAAGCACTTTTCGTATTGTAATCATTGAAATAGGACCAGGACTGGACCGGAACGGATCGGACCGGACTGTGCTGAGGGCTACTCTTGTACATTCCCGACCAGTCTTGGCCGTGCAGCCTAAACCAAGCTGAAAATGAAGATGATGGAGGTCCGTAGATAGTCTTGAGATAGTCTGATTGCAGCTAGATCGTCCTTGCTAGTTGTATCATCAACCTAATCTTATGGAATACTGTAAAGTCAAGTTTGCAAGAAACTATAGTTTTGGTTGTATTTTTGACAAGACACTTTGTCACAGGCTCGCGTTAGCATGCTACTACAGCTCAACTTTTGCGGCAAAACATGCAATCATGGACTACGAAATTCCATGCTATAGTCTATAGGTTATATATATATACTGTAGAACATTCTATCAAGTGTCCTATATACTGGAGATTCTTATTTCAGGGACATTCGCACGTACAGAAATAATGTTAATAATTCATTTAGATCAAATCCAATTTCAGCAACTTTGCAAAATGATGTTTTGACAAGTTTGCGGCTCACCGTGCAGTAAATAGTACAGCATGGTAAAATATTATACAAAGAGTAGAGTACATAAGACTTGCGGACTGATTGCTGTCGATAGCCATTTTGGTGTCCCTTTCTGTAGTCCAGCTGAAATCTTAAAAAGGCGCAAGTAAATATAGTATGACATAAACCTCTGTGGTAGGAATGTAACAAGTTGTGTGCGTGCACCAAAAACACGACTACGGATTATTACTGGTACTGTACTAAATTGTCCATGCTGCAAGAACGCTATAAGATACATGTCGGATCTATCGCGAGTTGTAACGACTATTGCAATAAAGTGCAAAGACTTCATAACTGTGATAAGTTTGACCGGCTTTTAATCCTTGTTTATTAGCGGACTAGTTCATAAAAGGTAATAAAGAGTTTATCAGTAAAACAATTATTAAAAAAAGTAGCTAGATAACGGTAGCTAGATAACGGTATACGAGTATAGTATACTCATATGCTAGTGCCATGATCATAATCATAACTGTGAAAGAATTTGACTGGCCATTAAACTTTGTCTATGACTGGATTAGTTGAAAAATGCTGATCAGCCTACGGAAATGGATATTACTGGTTGTTCGTCATAGTATTTAAACACTACTTGAATGTTTTTATTAAACTTCTTATATTCATGTTGCTGGTGTATTTGCAAGTTGTAGAATTGAAATTTAGCTAAAAGTGAAAAAGAACAGACCAAATAGAAACTATTCCGTCATGTTCCTTTATCACATCAATAGCAAAGATTGCTATATAAGCTTGGTATTTGCCTACTGGCCTGACCAGTTTATATTTCAATACTAAAAAAGATTCACATAAAATAAATTTTGAACTATCTTAATCTACTTGATTAACAATAGTAAGTCATTGAATTATCATTCGCAGCGATGAAACACAATTGAGCTAGAATATTGTAGCATCCTAATTCTGTCATTAAGAGTTCATCAATACAGAGATCGTCATAAAATCGGGAAATTGGTATTAGAAAACGAGAGTTAGGATTCTTAGCGTTGTTTATTTTCCATTTATATACGATTAGAAAGTATTAGCGGGTAAAATTAACAAATCATATCAATTATAAAGGATTTCCTCGGAAACCTAATATACAATCCTAGAAAATAAACTTGTATCAAAAGAATTAAATCATTAAAATCTTGTTCTAGACGGTGAAAATGTTATCTTCTCGGTTATAGTTTGAATGAATTTCCTCTTCTGCCTGCCATATTGTCCTTAAGTTTGTATAGATTATGTAGGAACAGTAAGGAAGAACGCCTGAGGGGCTATGATTGTTCTCCGTAATTAGAAATTCTGAATCAAAAGTAAATCAATGTATTAATTGATGTTTCCATACCTCCAGGAAAAATAGTATTGTTTTAGGCATTATGATTGAAAAGATGCCATTTTTGAGTTGAATACAATTACTACACTAGGATATACAATAGCAGCCATGACTAAATAATTAGGTTGTGCTAAGCGATTCTACCATGGTTGCCTTAGTTGTCAAATTGTAGTGCGTCCTAGTCATGAGTAACAGACAAGTAAAGGGTTCTTATAATTTTCAACCGATGCTGCCCATATCCATTAGGTAGGCGGCGTCTAATAAGGACGATATGATTTTAACAGTACGAAGCGATTTCAGATAGAAGGACGAGCATTGATCCAGATTAGTAGAGGTGTTATTGGGATAAAACTACGCTAAAATTGGTCAACTTGCTGTAAATTATTGAATGGTTTAGATTCTTAACCTTGGCGTAAGTAGAAGGCTGAACTTGTGATAAAATCGACTATTTACGTCTAATTTAAATCTTATAGGACTAATCTTCATTGATATTGGGCTCTAACGAAAGAATTTATTTATTTGTAAAGATACAAACCAAAACGATGCAGTTTATTAATTTATTAACTTATGATTAGTTACTACTGAAGTGATGATAGAAACAAGTAAGCTATGCGTAATCGCAATGCTTAGAGCATAGTAGTTATCTCGTAATATTGCAAACGTAAAATATGGGGCGTTAGAAGAACTAATTCTTGATGACATGATCACTTTAGAAGCAAAATGATAGATTACTTAATAGAGTTGTGATAACGTTTTCTATCCACACTTTCGATCTTAAAAGTAGTTGCGATCAATGATCGTTAAAATCTTATGTATTCACAATCGTTGAAGACAATATTTTGACCTTAATATCGTTTGAAAACAAACTCCAGAATTAATAAGAAACTATTACAGTCCAAAGCCAGAACTACAAAGTTATCCTCTACTATTTACCTAAATTCTAGTTTATTAAAAAGCCATTAGTTAATTGATTTGACTTGGTTACACTAGTAGGCCTCCAAGCAAAGACAGATGTTGAGCCCGCGATTTTTTTCTATATACTTCATCGCAGTCTATATTTCCCCCTTTGAAGATAGTTATTTACTTCCATATCCAACATTCATAAACTAATGTCTGGGAATAAATTACACTTGCAGATAGCATTAGATAGTATCGTTTAAAATTATCGTCAACAGATTTCGATACATAATCTAATTTATTCTATTATTATTATTAACTGCATATCCAGTCAATTTACTTATCGTAGATCCGTAAGGTATTTTAAACATAAAGTCTTGGTTATTTCATACAAGCAATTCGTGCATTAAACACCAATAGTCTATCCCATTTATCGACGTTGTGATCATAATCCTCTTTACATAGCTGATCTCTTATTGTCAATATTTATACATTGACACCTGTAGCAGTGAGGTTTACTTGCTTCCTTGAAGCAAGTATAACTTACTTTTATTTCTTTTGATTATAGCTTACAAAAGTAGATGATAAATCAATTCTATCTGAAACCTTAGTTATCGCACGCTATGATATTTACTATTTAGTAATACGAATATAATTCACTTGACTACTGTTACAAGTTATAATTACTAGTCTTGTAAACAACATGATGAAAAGTATTAACATTCAAGAGCCTAATACTCCTGTGAATTTAACGATGGATGTTATGTTTGCTCAAATCGAATAGTTTCTCGTTGCATTTTAGGCCAATGCAGTTGATGACTATTAGAAAATGAAATTGTCAGATTTAAAACATATTAGGAGTGTCAATATATCCTTCAATAGTGACTTAATTAAATCTATCACTGTAAAGTAAGAAAATTTACCGTTTTTTTAGAAGTTGCAATAGACTTGGTCATAGCCTTAATCTTCTATGAGCAATTCAAGCTAATTACTCCATGTGACATAAAAATTTACTCCAATACACGACGACTACACATTCATATTTAATTCAATATTTGTGGTAACCCTTTCAAGTAGCAGTACTTAAGCAATTCTTGTTCAAGATGTGATAGAAAGAAAATACTTAGCGATGATTTTTATTTACTATATTAACACTACTAGCTCTGATTAGCTACAGAAAGTTATCATCCATGTCGGAAAATACCCACAAACCCTCTGGCCAGTCTACACTGCCATTTCGACAGGAAGCATTTGATTGGGATGGTCGACCATCTATAAATCTACTTGAAGAGAGGAAAAGACTATTAAGACCGAGGAAAGCAAACTCGAGATTACCATCTTATTGCTGCAGTGTGCGTTATTTTATGTTTTTCATGGTCATTTTCTGTGGAATAATCACCATGGCCACAAAAATCAATTTAAGTATGACTATCGTAACGATGACATATCATCCTAATGATATTCCCCCGCTGGAGAATTCGGTAAGCTGCTTTATCATCCATCATATTGCTTTTATAACATTTTATTAATAAAAGCTTGACATCATTGATCATTAATTGATGTAGTAACGTAAATCAAACTTAATTCACGATCGAAATGCTCTGGAAAACTTTTATATGTTGCCATTTTACTCTTAATTCAGGTATGTTCTCTTTCTAACTTCTTCGCTATAGATTTACTTTTTAAATTGGACATCCACACAACAAGGTAAGATGGTCTCAGTGCCCTGTTGAGCAGTCGATAATCGGCAAAAGAGATCTAAAGGAACCAAAATCGATTGCTTTTATATTTGACACTGAAAAATAAGAACAATTTAATACTAATGTATTTAATAAAATTTGAGTCTTTTACTCAATACTAGACTTGTATTAAACGCCGTGACATTAAGCAGTAATAGTAGAGTAAGAAACCTTTAAGACAAATATTAATGTACTATTTATGATCTATGTATATTTACTTAATCATGAGGCCATAAACATTTCATTTTTAGTCAGTACAATTTCATGTAAGACTGCTGAAACTATTATTGCCGTATTAATCAATTTCGTAGTAGAAAAACTTTGTTCATACTATATCTTACCGAACGATATAACTTTAATTCAAAGATAATCTCTAATTTTTATTCTAATCGACCATCATGATAGTCGTGCAAGTAGTTAGAATCCTACTGCATTTTGATAATTACTATGTGATAGACAGCAGTTACTTCCTGATTTAGAACTGTTGTGGCTTATTTCGTCAGAATCTGATAAACTTCGCTACAATTTCGCATACGAACTTATATTGAGATATAACCATAATTGCGATGTACTATTCGCTATCATTCTTAACGAATTACTCCATCAATCGATCCTCCATACCTTTAGGTATTGCGCTTAGTGCCGTTCATTATGGCCAAATTGTTATGCAGTTACCTGGAGGATGGCTAGTTACACGAATAGGTGGATGGAAAGTTTTGTTAATTGGCATATTTTTGAGTTCATTATCGACCATCTTTCAACCATTGGCGGCAATGTATAATTTTACATTATTCGTAGTCTTACGAGTATTTGCGGGCCTCTGTCAGGTAAGCCTATAACACCTATATTATACAAGAATTCTATTACAAGCATTTATCATCTCCATCTTTTAGCTAATAACTTTTGAAACTATGTTCACGAAGATTATTACTGTATCGCTTGTCATTATATTCCCAACTTTACTCCTAATCACTTAATTGAACCATGATTAGGATAGTCTGAAAAATTGATTTCTAACCACAGAAATAGTACATAAGCCCTATCATGCCACATTTGAATCGATAACCTACAAGCAGTACTGTTGATATAGCATTCTTTACGTAATTAATACAGCAATAGACTTAAACCTTTATTTAACAAATGCTATTGTCGAAGAAGGATAGAGACAAAATTACCCTCATTCATATTGTTTAAAGCGTAGCTTGCAAACCCTACAGTAACCTAAATTAAGTTAACATCTATCTATTGGGGAAGCGATTTATTAGCAAAAGTACCGTACGGTAATAATATATAGATAGTTCTTACTGCAAATTGAGTCAATTATGGACCACTGGTTATCATATCTTTCATTGATTACCTATCCCAAGTATGGCCCTGTAAATGCTTACGTAGTGGTAGCAACACCTGATGTTTTGATGAAGGAATGCAATTAAATTATACATAACCATAAAGTTCTCAGCTTGATATGTCAATAATGTGGAGTTTTAAGTCACGGTTAAAATTTTGCAGACAGAATCGTTCCTAACCTTAGCAGTGATGTGCAGAAAAAAAAATAATCTCTATTTCTTCCGGAAAACAACTACTGTAACTAATCCTTTAGCATTTATTATTCCTCAAGTGGTCAAGTAGTGAAAGCCACAATTAGGTGTCTTATTTCCCATCCTTTGAATCAAATTTCTTTCATTCTGATGGCTTTCGTGTCAATATCTTATTTACAGTCTGATAAATTCTGATCTATTCGTTTTACCGGTACTTGAAATTTTTTATGTTATTTCTTGCATAAAGACTCCTTTCCATGCTGCTGTGAATGATCTATGGAGTCGGTGGGCTTCTCCTCAAGAAATAACACGTTTCTCGGTAGCTCCAGCAATAGGTATGTGAATAATCTGTGATGCACCATATCTCTTTAACAGCAGAGTTCTGTATCTAGCTTGAAGTAAATATTTTTCTCTGATTTGTTTACTGATCACTTGCAGGAGAAACGATAGGATCATTTATGACCATCTATTTTTCTGGATATGTGCTGTATTATTTTAGCTGGCCTACCGTGTTTTATATTTGCGGTAAGAGAATATATATTTTGAAAAGATTCTTGAATTATCTGAAAATAAATAAAGCTCTATTTAATGTTTCTTATCAACATGAATTCGTCGAAACTCTTATAGGTGCTACAGGAATAATTTGGACCATGATCTGGTGCATGTTCTTTACAAACTCACCAAGTATACATACATTTATTTCTTATGATGAAGCCGAATACATCCAAACCACGATTGAAGATAAGCAAGGACCATTGGGATATCAGGTATATTTTATAACGAGGAACTTTTCCAAAGGCAATTGAATTCGATAGCATTAGCTTAGTAGCGGTAACCTTCAATAGTAATGAACGTATTTTATCTTTTATAATTGCTTTGAGCTACCATTTTACCAAATTAATAAAGTTTATCGCAAGCCAGTACGAATAGGCTCTAGATTTCGTATCAGCGTTAAATAATATTATGTTATTTTGATCATACTAATTTATCCATGATCATACCTTCACTAAATTTTAATTTGGTTGGTAATAAGGCTAGTCATAAATGTATCAATACATCACCGTTACTTAAGTGCTATGATTAAATCTGCTGTTTATTTACAAACAGTAAAATCAGAGATAGTTTAACTTACTTGCCAGAAATAATTCTCTTTACCAAGAATATCTGCAGTATATTACTACAGCAGCTACAAATCCTAGCTCCCGCTTAATTTAAATATTTGCAGCTAATAAAACTAGTAATATAAGATTTACGTTTATTACATTCTTGTGGAATTAAACTCATCATTCTGATTATTTACTGCCCCTTTCTGTCTGTAATCATAGCCATACAAGATACCCTGGAGCTCCATTTTGTGCTCAAGACCTATCTGGGCTCTTGCACTGGGAAGCTTTGGTTTAGGCTGGCTTAATAGTATGCTGATAGCATACTTTCCTATACTATTTTATATTTTATACGACAAAAAAATTTATTCGGTAGGTTTATCATTATGTCGACTAACACATTACGAGATAATAAATATTGAACCTTTTCATTTATGAATATGTTCACTGATTCTAATTACATTTTTTTAACAATTAATCGTATAAATTTCTTTCAGATTGGATTACTATCATGCATACCATTCTTTCTCCATGCAGTTTTCATGTTACTATTTAGCATATTAGCTGATAAATTAATTCAGAATCACTTCTCTAAGACCGCTACCAGGAACGCGTTTCTATTGTTAGGTAAATAATACTCATTTGTCTTGCAGTCGCTATAAGCCTGCTTTTATGTTATATTTATGGAAAAATCGATTATAATCATTCAAAACACAGCCATGAAGAACATCGCTTTGATCATGTTGATATATAGGCTCCATTGTGCCCGCTGGTAGTCTAATGTTGATGACCTATAGCAGTGATCAAGGTATCCTTATTACAGCCTTGTACCTTATCGTTATTATCGAAGCAGCAATGTATTGCACAATCATGGCCAATCCACTTGATATAGCACCAATCCATGTTGGAATTATTACGGCTTTTATTGACATTTTCAGTAGCTTAGCATCGGCTATAAGTCCACTAATAGCTGGTTTTATTATAGAACCTGAGGTAATTGTTTTGCTTATTTGCTAGCTTTCATTAATGATAGCCAGATTAACTAGGTTTTCTAATTCCCTGAATGTACGCTGCACTGATATGGCATGCTTGATTTAAAAATTGTCTGTTGCTGTAGTGTGGTATCTAAGTTGCAATTTTCTATAATATACAATATCGATTAAAATTTGCTCTACCTGTGATTTGTAGAACATACACAGTTGGCATACTGTTTTCTATGAAGTTGGAGCAGTTTTAACGGCATGCAGCCTCATTTACCTAATGTATAGTTCAGCTGAAATCCAGCCATGGGCAGTATATAGCCTTAGCAAAGATCTTACCATTTATAGGACCTTAAATTCAGATGAAGAAACTGAAGAAACGCCAATTTCAAGCATATTTAATGATTGAAATCCGACCAAGAGTAAATAGCATTTGCATTTCAATCTATGATTACGAAACTTCACAATTTCTGTTATATTTTATTAAAAGGTGAATACCTAATTACTTTTAATTAAAACAACGAAGGTTTAAATAATGAAATGCTTTATAAAGTATTTGTATTTCGGTACTGAGTACAGGTGATAAATTAAATTGAACACCGTTTTAATTTAAATGGAGCATGAAAGGCCTAGAATATAACTTAATTTCTTATTTTTCAGCTGTTGTAAATGTAATTTAAATTGTTTGCGAAATAACATTTGCATTAAATATTCCTAATGAACTTTCAGTCAAATCGCAGCTGATATGGTCCCGATCTAAATAATATAAAAAAATATAATCTCTGCGTGACCTTCAATTATCACCCCCTTTTCATGTCTTGACGTATATATTGCCTTACTTATCCTCTCTTTATCAGATAGGTTGCTGTCTATTCATCAATAACATCGGTTAAATTTACAGATTTGATTATTATTTATATGTATCCGTAGACGGTACGATTTATATCAAACGATTACTTTAAAAATATAATTTATTACGCACTAATATTTTCTGGACTATTGCGCATTTAGTAATTTAGAGTAATAATTGATTTTAATTGAGTGGATAGCCTAATGATGATAATAGGCTGTCAGTTTCTTATGCATTTTCATTATTTATATATATGCGCATAATATGCAATTTCTATAAAGCTGCTTGTTTTAAAATTAACGATAATTAATAACGTCTTTCCAAATCCATATTTGAAAGTATCTAATTTACGAGTCGAAGCCTATATTCTCACTTGCTGTGAATTTTAAATGTCACTCATTTCATTTGAGATTACAACTCTGTTCGACGAAAAATTAGCATTACCCACCGATAATACTAAAATTTATATTTGGTAAAGCTGTAATAGCCTGATGTTCTAGACCGGCATCTTTAATGATCAAATTTGAGATATAAAATATCGTTGATTTCATTTGAAGATCATTTTATGCATTAGTTTTACTAATATGTTTCAACGTAACTAAAATTATTAATGTTTTGGGGTTCATTATTCACAATTTGGTGCTTACTAAAGCAGATGTTGAATCGAATTGTTCGTAAACTCTTAAATAAAATCGATTGTTTTCCAGATGCAATATTCTGACATTATAAAGACTGCAACTTCTAACGTTTGCCATGTATTACTATACTACGTTACATACATAATACCATTCGCTTGACCTAAAATTAAAACTTCATTCGATTAACATACTTGCTGTATAAAAGTAATATAGTATATAAAATCGAAAACCTGTATCCTATGGTGCAATCTCGAAATGCCAATACACTATATTAACGATACAAAATTTTTAAAACTGAAATTACAAGAGGCAATCAAAAATTTTAAAAATCTTGTAATCAATTATTATCAGATTTTGATATCTTACATAATACTAAATCATGTTAACATAAGGCTAGATTCTTAAATTAAAGCTATCACATTCGTATTTGATACTTGCAACTACTTTAGGCCTTATAATAACTTGCATTTTTCTTTTACCATCTGAATATTTAGAATACCACTCGTTTGATCTTAAGCTTTAAATTCATTCAAGAAAATGTGACAAATACCATGTATAGTATCGTATCAAAATTAAATGTTTTAACACTTATAACAGAATCCAACTCTATAGGCCAGTTTTGATGCAACGACTTATATCATTAAGGAAGATATTATAGAGTAGTTTATTGATCTTATGCGAAGCACCAACTCTTGCTGATCAATTAAAATTACTTATAGATAGACAGCGAAGCACTGGCTAAATGGTTATCGCGCAAAATTGTGCTGTATACCATTTTCTAATATCTAACCTTTTGACTTCGAAATGTCATATCTTGGCTTCAACAACTGTCTTGATACTGTTTACTACTATCTCAATGTTCCGATAATAGTCAGATTTTAGCAATCAAGAACATAAATTTACCATCTTGGATCGCAATGCTAGAGTTTACATAATGAATTTATATCAAGATCGGTCAAAATTTTACCGATCAAGTCCTATTACAATTTATTTTCTCATTGCACTCTTTATACAGAACGTAAGCAATGTAACATAAATAAACTTGTATATAGAAATAATTTCAATTTCTTTGTGTGTTTTGATAATACATAGCTCATATAGCGCATATTTTATTACCTAATATTATAGATAGATTCAATCTATTTTAACTTTTATGAATAAACCCTTAACACTTAACCCTTAACACGACCATACTCGTTTCGTAAAAATGATTGACAATGAACATTTCCGAATGAATTAAGAATCTTTCATGATATAAATAGGAAGCCAGTAGTTTAGGCTAATATTTCACAAAAATCAAAATATGATATAACTTTGAAAAATAGATTTTGATAGTCAAGATTTCCCAATTAAATATTATCAACGAGCCGGTCAATACGGATATTGGCCATAACATTAATATTATCGAAAATAGAGATAATTTGAATTAACTGTGTTTCCACTTGTATGTTAGGTCTAAGTACTACATTTTAAGGGAATATGTTTATTTGATAGTGTCTAAATTTTTCCCATTTGTATTCTCTACTGAAGCAACTCTTACAGATCTTATTACTATCACATCGATTAAGGTGGAAATATTAACTTTCACTCCATAGTACTCTATATGTATAAGTTTTAAGCCCATATGAATTAACAGATCTACATGTAAAAAGTGTGCACAAAACCTAACTTTTAGAGATATGCCAAAAATTATTTAAGACAAGATTCCGTTACTTCAAAGTTGATAAACGTTCGAGATAGATTTAAAATGATAGCAGACTATTGCTTGAGAAATTTTTAACCACTATCGCATGTGAGCTACTTTTTTAATAGTGGATCTTTTCTAAGTAGTTTATTCCTAAACTTGGAGGAATTATTGCCCCTGCAGTAGATCGTAACTTTTGCTGTCTTAATTAAGTACAGATCTACTGTCAGGTACTGGAGCTATTTTCGATATTTTGCTAATAATTTAAACTTTTTAGCGTAGAAAAGTCGTGATAAATAGTTGGCATAACTTAATACATTCGTCGTTATGCTATTGGAATAGAGTTAAAATCGCATCATAATTAAATTTAAATCAAATCTCGATCTTATTAATTTTAATTCATCTAGTATTAATATTTTATAATTCAATTTCAAAAATAAAGGTTTCTTTTTACACAGAAGCTTATTACAATTAAGACATCCGCTACAATACTCCCTCTCCAATCCGTTCCTATTCAGATCGATAGATGGAAATGTTGCTATAGCAACAGGAAGAATGAGAGAAAGGAATAATATAGCGAGGGCTTTGTGTAGACAAGATGGTTATTCTTTAGCTTTCTTAGCTACAAACAATATATCCGATGATTAATTAAGTTCGTCATCGAATTGTAACTATAATTAATTCATCATTTGCATACATTATCAAAATGATGGCAGAGTAATAATCATGGTTTAGGTTGTTTCTATTGATTCTATTTCATATCTAGATGTGAATTAATAATAGGTAACAATCAATGGATTGACAAAAGGCTAGAAATATCTATAGTCCTGTCTGCCACGATAGTGACGAATTATTATTTGATTTATCTTATTTTGTTTTCATAGCATAGATTGGCTATTTTTCCTTTCTATCATTCTATTTATTTTGTATGCAACCTCCGAAAGTTTATTCATAGCGTGTACGTTACTTCGCAATATTGATTTAATATTCAATATAGTTCTAGCTAACTATTTTTATGATAGAACTAGTAATAATTAATTTTGAAGGCTATTTTATCGGCTGTTATTGCTATTGATTTGTTTAGCTTAAAAAATTGGACTGCGAACTGATTTATTTTACAAGAGATTGAGATCCGAAGCCGATATAACGTAAACTAGGTAACGACGGATGATTCATCGGAGTCCTGCCCACGGTACGTATACCCGTCAACTGGATTAATTAAATACGAATTAAAAGACTAATAGATTGGCCATTTGTGTGAGATTAGTATTAGGTAAGTGATTGAAAACCTGGATATTAACTTTTAGTTGTTAGTCGCCAGTCTTTTTAATCACTGTTGAGTCCAAGATGCTATCAATCTACCTTAATTTTTATCAGAGTTCATGCTTGGGTATGAAATTATGATCAAAAGTAATGGATCGTCCATGTTTTACATGATATTGACAATAATTCATCTTGATTTGATTCAAATTAGTAATCCTAGTAGCGGAAAGAACTTGAAATCATGTCTGTATGATTTATTAAGGTATAGCAATGAATTGGCGTCGGTTACTCGTTTACTTTCCCTTTCCATCTTTCTTCTTTTGCATTCCGACAAATTAACTTTTTTGTGTAGATATCCATTTCATTGGAAAAAGAATTAATTTGTTTTATTGATTTCACTAAGAATATTTTCCTTTCGGTAAGAAACGGAATTGTTTGCCTCGGTGAAATATTCAGTTAATGCTTATATGCCATGGTCGGTTTTTTCTTCCTTGTTATTGTCACAGTTTTCCACTACCTGCATTACGCTATTTAACGTAAGATAATCCGGGCAAGAGAGAAGAAAATCTTAGCCTGGAAGTCGGATAGAACTTTTTCGATCTATTGGACGAACAGGGGTAGGGTCTCATTCATAAGCGATATCATTTTAAAATTCAATAATCGTAAATAAAATTGAACAGGCGCGGGCTAATGTGAAGGACACCAATATTATTCAGTTGTAATTTTTAAATCGTTTTGATATCAAATGTAGGACTACGGATATACAAGATCATCATTACCTATCGGATCGTTAATAAATAAGTGATCAAGTTTCTAATATTGAAGAAAATTATATCTTGAGCAGATGGCTGAAGAATCTTCAACCGTCGATATTGATACAGCCAATCGTAACGGAAAATCAGGAAAAAATGAAATAGATTTGGTGCCATCTACATTTCACCTTTCGGATACCATAACTTCAGATGACGAAAATGGAGATTATTCTTATAATAAAATGCGAAATGTAGCACAGACTTCTTTTCCATGCAGCTTCAAACGCTATCTTTTAGCTTTTATCGTAGTTTTGGCTTTTATTGCGGCATATTCAATGAGATTTAATTTGAACTTGGAATTTCGAGAAATGGTGCTTAATATGCAAGGAAATAGTTCGGTCTCTGTAGGAGAGAACAACCGAAGCAATATCAAGGTAAAGGATGCCATCTATACATTTACTTAATTAGCTTTGTCTAGTATATAAGAAACAGTAGAAATGGTCAGGACTTAATGCCTAAGGATAAATAGAGAGAAGATTAATAGACACTAATACGGCACTAAATTGTACCATATACGCCCTCTATTTAGCCTGGACTTTTAGTCTCGTTTAATAGATGTTGAAAACACTTACTATTCTAAACATGGGGCACTAATTCAGTTATAATAAAGTTACCGAAAGTCAGTTACTAAGAATCCAATAGCTTGTTCAAATTATTTAACTAGATTCTAGAACTCTTTAAAAGCTTGATTATATAGAAAAGTACGGGCGGTAAATAGTAATTTCTATTAATATTGGCTAGATCTGGAAGTTTAGACCAAGAGTATATAGTACTTTCCACTAAATTAAAACATCCTCTACAAGAACTTGGGTATCATAAGAAATTATTCACCGCTAAAGTTGTCGCTTTTTCATTTTTGCTCCGATTTACTTTTTACTCGAATAGATTTCCGTCTAGCCAAATTGCTAGACGAATCCTAATGTTATTAAAAGTTATCAAACATCAAAGATTATAAAAGCTTATTAAATCATGCACAATTCTTTGTAAGGGCCAATAAATTTTCGGTCATGATATAGGCAACAACAATTTACCAGGATTAAGTATACGAATTTTGTTGAGAATCAGCAATAAATACTTTGTCAAATCCAAGATTGGGCCGAATAGTTTTCCAATTGTAGTTTTTACAATTTTTACTTCAGTAAGAAAAACGTGTTACGAATGATTTCTCATTTAGCTTTGAAGATTTTATATCACGAATTCAAATGGCCATTCGTAAATTATTTCACTTTAAATTAAATTCATTAATAGATCTATCTTACCCTATCTTTAAATTTATGCTCATTTATGAATGAGGAGAGATAAATATTTGATTTCACCTAATAGTATCGTATAATTTCTTACGTGAGAGAAATCATTAATTTGGTAATCGATAATTTCAAAAACTACTTTCTAAGCTTTAAGAAATCTCTGGTTAATAAATGATGGTATTAGTTCAGCTAAGTTTTTCGCGATAATGGTAGACGCTAGACTCATTGATTATGAATTTATATAATTCTCATCAAAGAATATTTCTTGCCGAGCTTCATAAATTAGACTGATTCTCATATATGACACTCTGTTTTTAAAAGCAGATAAAGGCGGAGATTTAACTTAGTTAATTTGATAATAAATAGTGTAGCTTAGTACCGACTGATATTAATGTAATCAAATAGTGTAAAGAAGCAATTATAGAGCGTCAGAATTGTCAGTATTTCGTGCTCATGCCTAACTTAATTCACAGTAATGGATTTTTTAGAACGATATATATTGAACAGCATAAGAAAACATTGATTCTTTGCCAATTAATTATTCTGAATAGGTTTCATGGAATATATCGCAATTATTTACATCCACATTAACATCTGGTATTTATACGATTTTAAAAGAAATTGATAGTTTTTCAGTTTATAAAATTCGTCAGGTCCAAATTAAAATACAAGACTTATAGTTTCGTTTCAGGATTTTAATCGCTTAAATCGCTAAATAGTTGTAAAGTATGAAATCTTGTAGATTAAATTGATTCTTTATTTTACATAGTGTGATTTACGAGTCCGATGAAAAATTTCTCTATTAAATTATACTGTTTAAGAGATAGTCTAAGTCACAAGCAATAATATTAATTTGATATCTTCTAAATTATTACTTCTTTTACGTACTGGAGTAAAATATTAATCGAGTACAATATCACACAATTTATTTTTTAAAACGCTCTGAGTAAACCGCATCTAAGAATAAATTGACTGTCCATTTGTCTATTGGTAAAAAACACTAGCAAGGCTCTAGTTAGTCAGAAAGAGTATTTCTTTTCATTTCGATAGAATTATTACCGCAACTATCATGAATAACAAGCTATTACTATTTTATGATTTTAGGAGATGCCCATAGGTCGTAATGGGCCTAAACTTTACCATCATTTTTTATCAATTTCGTATAACACAGCAACGTTTCAGGTTTCGACTCTTAATGCAGCCTTCGTGCTGGTAATAAAACTGGAGTCGTTGATAGTCGGTATAATTCAATCGAATGACAATCACTATCAATAATTAATTCATCCTTCAGGCTAAATTTGACAACTTTTGAGCTTCTTTCCCGGCTAGCTTAATTTGGTACTCTTAACACATTTGTATAGCAGTGCATTTGAGTACGAAGTGATAGAAATTACTTTATACATCATATCAAATTAAGTTGCAGCAACAAAACGACAGGCAAATCGTTTCATGACAAGATATGAGCAATTTCAATGCTAGAAAGTTCCTTAAAATCGAAATCTCTACTTTTGATCTATCTTAAATGAAATTGGCTAAAAAATTTGATAAATGTCTCTATTTATAAATGTTCTATCCGGTGATAAGAATTATAGCCTGGATAGGGTTGATCATTGCTAAAATTAAATCGATGCTATAGTTGGAGTAGACTTTCATCATCATCTACGTGTATTCTAATATTAAATTCAGGACTTTATGTTTGTAATGGATTTATTCGAAGTACTGTAAACCATTGCTAGCCTTTGTGGTCGACTATCATCAATTTGAATTGAATTAAGTGAATTAATTTTTGCTAGAGGTTAAATTCGATATTATTGACTTTATAAATAAAAATAGATGTATCGCTTAATTATTATTGGAATACTGACTATTCAAATGTATACCTTGCAGCTGAATTGTTTCTTCACCTTTCTTTTTCTCGCAGGTGTTTCATTATTTGTGGGAACCGCATCTTCAAGGTAAAATGTAGAACAATAGATTTGTATACTTAAAGATGAAATAGGGTATTTTATTATGAAGAATTTACTTCATATCATCACGCGATAATATGAAATAAGCCTTTCAGAATAATAATGCAACTTTAAAAGGATGTTTATTTTTGATTTTCTGAATATCTTATCAAATTTGCAAATCGAGTATCATTCCATCTCTATCTCTAGTAATTATGTAATTGCCCATCAAAGCTCAGTATGAAGCCCTAATTTAACTTACTATTTATGGATTACAAAATATTTTTTGAGCAGCCAACAGTTTTAATATACCGGCTAAAAGTTGCATTCTAGAAACCGCAATTTTTTAAAAGTGTTTTTGCTCGACTTAATGCGCCTACAGTTTGTTTTTGCCACCCTCTTAAAAGTATCAAGTACCCCGATTCTATATCAGTTGTGAAGCATGGAGTAATGTATGCAATTACTATAATAGATCTTTACTAATTGCTACACTTTAATATATGAAATGATAAATCCGAATGAAGTAAAATATTAAGAATAAGCATCAATAGCATTCCCTTTTACATTCAATTTCTCTATTTGAAATATCAAATTTGATCCTATTTCATATTCCACGATTAATTTCATATTGAGTTCATAATTACGATAATGAGCGGCTCTTTATAGCTATATTTAGTGTTGATGGACTTTCTATATTGTAGTTGATTGACCTTATTTTATTAGTGAAAGAGCACGATAAAATGCTCCAACTTGATACTTGCTGAAATCAGTTTTCGTTTATTGATGGAAGAGTGTATAGTTAATCCGTTTATACAATACTTGAATTTTGAAAATAATTTAATGTGTTATCGATCTCATTGTAGGATTTGCTTTAAGCGTATTTTTCTACGGCTATACGGCTATGCAAATTCCTGGCGGTTGGTTAGCCCATAAGTTTGGTGGATTCTCCATATTATCATTTTCAATGCTCGTTAGCGGAATCTTAACCTTACTGGAACCAATTTTGATTACTACGGGTTATGCAGCATTTATTATTTGTCGCATCCTAATCGGCGTTGCTCAGGTTAACCATTTACTATTAGGACAATTTACGTCTTTTCCATGGTTATTCATTTACTATTAGGCTACTAGCTATTTAGTCCATTCCAGTAATGCAATTCATTCTATACGTAATATTATTCCTACTTTTCTCGAATAATATCAAACGTAGGGTCCAATCTATCCGGCTATGATTGAATTCTGGAAAGAATGGTCACATCCAAACGATAGAGCTCGAATGGTTACCACTACGGAGATTGGTATTTCCCTCTAATGTCATTCAGTCTTTTTCAAATCCAATACAATACTGTAAAATTTACATTGGTTTAACGTTATCATCTTGCAGCTTTTACTGATGATTAATTAGTACATTTACCCAAATAATAATCGATGAGTACAGAAAATAAAATTATTTGATGTCAGAAGATGCTGTTAGTTTCATTTTTATTAACGTGTTGCCAATCTGTAATAACTAATATAAAAAAGGTCATTAAAGCTTAAACAGTCCATTCTATAATGCAGAGATCTAGAGAAAGTCGGATACTAATGTAGTCAATGAATGAAGAACTCACTCTATCATCTTCTTACCTTTATCTAGGGGCTAGTATTGGAACAATCTTTGCAATGATCTTGCCAAGTGTGATCGTTCAACGTTTGAACTGGTCTTCACCTTTCTACTGCTTTGGTAATTACAACCTATTTTTCTGCATAACAGTAGTTACGATATAGTACTATCAAGTGATTAAAAAAGTTCATTAAGTATTTGGAAGCCCATCAATCTTTGCTCTATAAAAATTGTGAAAATTGATGGCGACTATTTCTAATTATACTGACTTCTTTGACATTCTTTCTGTAATCCTTGCCTGTGATACCATTTAGGGATTATTGGTATTGCATGGCCGATTTTATGGATTGCTGTATCAAGTCGAACACCAAGATCTCATAACTGTTCATGTATGAATGAAGTTTCGGTTGGAAAGGAATCAGATGAGGTTACTCTATGATTTTCAGTTACCTTACTTGCCTAAGATTCAACCTTGTATCGTAATACCCTATCATTTGGGGGTTGTGTACTTGCTAGAAGTTTACTGATTAATTTTGAAGACAATATATATACCTTTAAGTGTTTTACTAATAAATGATCAGCATTAGTAGGACATTGAAGATAATCGTACATCAATATTATTTATGACAGGCCTGCATGCCAGAATATAATGAAATTCCATGGAAATTAATTTTTACCTCGTTGCCAGTATATGCCTACGCCATTGCTTTCTTTTGCGAAGGATGGATTCTATTTACAGCTTTGACGCATATACCTAAATTTTTACTGTTGCATAGGGAATACGATATTACACATGTAAGTCTGATTTGACTTGCATCCAATATTTACAATAGCTGATATATAATTTTCATTCGTTATAGATATTATAATAAGAATAGTAATTTTCAATTAGTAACTGTAACAAGTAATTTAAATTATCAAGCTACTGTAATCAATATTTACCGAGTACTTGCCACCCTACGATGTAAAATATATCGTTGATAATTGGATATTATCGTTTAGATAGCATGCAGGATTGTAAATGTTCTAAAATGAGTATCGTTAAGACAACGACTGATGATGGAGATGATAATTTATACGTATTCTTTGTAATGTTTTAGACTGGAATTAAGTGTATTATTCCTTTTATTGGCCAAATGATTATGTTATTTATTAGTGGCTTTCTGTCAGATCTATTTATTTCTCGTGATTATTTAAAACCTACTATCGTCAGAAAAGGAATTTACGTTATCGGTAAGAAACGAAGTTTTAATTTTAAAGCAATATTTGAATAGATAGGAATAAATGCTTGGACCTTATTAGCAGTCTATTCTAGTGATGTTAATGCTGTTACTTTTTATTAATTTATAGGAAATGTTATCTCGGCCGCTTGCCTTATTACGATTGGTTTCCTCGATGATTTAAACGCTGCTCTAATATGTTTATTTACGACTATTATAATCGATGGTGCTACTCGTAGCGTGATGTTGGTTAATCCTCTTGACTTAGCTTCGCCATATGCTGGTTTCATCATGGGAATTGGGCATGCAGCATGTAATTTAGCGGGATGTATCTGCCCACTTATGGCAGGCCACATTACCGAGAGTATGGTAGGCTTGCTTATTAAATATTAATTGCAAACGTGATTTCGCTATAGCATAATGCCTTATCTTAGATAGAATTGAAATTACATTTTTATATGTAGTACGGATACATAGTTAGAAATCCATATGGTTAACTTGTTAGAACTATTTTACATTATCTGGTCTTATGAAACATCTCGTTTTGATTTGCTTTTAGGCTATCGAAAGATGGCGATTTGTTTTTGGAATAACAGCGGGTATAAGTCTTCTAGGTGCAGTAGCATATATTGTTGGTGGTTCAGCAGAAGAAATCGAAGGAATTTCATCAATGAATAACAAAAACAAATACAAAAGCCTTCCTACAGCAGACAGCGAAAATGTTCATTTGCTTCAAAAAGAAAATGCTTCACCAGGAATTAATGACAAATAATTTTAAGACCAATTCAGCAGGCTCTATGTTAATAAATTACGTTATCTGCATGTGCTATGATATCTAAAATCAATTCAAATTTCATGACTAATAAATTTTCAAGATTAGTTATTTAAATGTTAAACTTCATAACACACTATGTTGAATGACTATATCATTGTTTGATCATTGCAATAATGGATCTATCTTGTTAAAGATGAATAAACCTTCTTATGATGAAAATGTGGTTGATGTTATATCTTTGCTATACCCGTTTGCATTGCCAGCAAAATGTATATAGATCTTACGTATCAATAGTTGATCATATTGATTCTCAAATAGCCATGAAAGCAAATTCATTGTGCAAACAGATAACGTCATGAGTCGCGTAAAGTTATTTAAAGAAAATATTAGAAAATCAACAGGATATCTATATATTTCGTATTTAATACAATGTTAGCCTTAAGTTCTATATACCGCATTGAAGTGATTTAATCATCTACTGTACTATACACCTACTATGTGATGCTAGACTTTACAGGTATCTCATAAAATAATTTACTCTGAGTAATTGTTAAATATCGACGTCATCTTATTCAAACTTTTTTCCGATAGTCAAGCCGTCGGGTTTTATATTATAGCGGTCCCTAACAGCTTTTACCGAAATGTTAATTGGTCTAATATAAGAACCATCCATTAAGTCATTCCATTTTGATCTTAACCATGATTTACATGTCTTGTTACGATCTTATTTATCCCCGTATAATAGTTATTATAGTAATTAATATGCTGGATGGGCTTATAAATATGTGTAAGTGCTGTTCCCGTACAGATTTTAAGGTAATATTATTGAAACTGTAAATTTTGATAGTTTCGGATAATTAAATCTAACAACGTATCAAGCTTTCTCGGTCGTGTTTATCGATACCAAAGAGTGAAATAATTATAATTAATCCCATCCCGAGCAGGCTATTCATAAAAACCTTCTTGAAGCTGGGAATATAACTACTGCTCTTATTACATACTGTATATATTGAATACTGTTGTTCGAATTATTTTGAGGTCTTAATCTTGAAGGTAGATAGTCTGTGTCTATGCATGTGCAAAATTTGATTATCTCTGTAGGTTCAGTTTTCAATAAGATCCAAGAAAGATATAATCTAAATATAAGCTGTGTTATTTAGCATTTGAGACTGTTGCAGGTTTATAAAGTTCATAGAGCTATCGCTTTATTTTGATTTGCTGCATGGCTGATGTATCAAACTCGTATAGGAGAGGAGTGCACACTGCGCTACATATATGACGTATGATGTCTCTGGAAATATAATATATAAATCTTGATTAGCTAGGTACTCAAGTATCATACCGCCTGATGCCTTTTCTGTTTACCGCTCTATCTCAGCATTTAGCCAATACTGTGACATTAAATTAATCATACTCGTAGTCAAGACCAAAGAATAGAATTGGGCTCTTTATATTGTCAACATTATGCCAATCATATATTTATTTCACAGTGGCATCAGTAAGACATTTAGGAGTATAATACTGTCGAATGGCATTTTTAGCTTTTTCAGTCAAGTGCTGCAAAATATTGCATTCGCCAGGGTGAGAACGTAATCTCAAGTTGCTGCGTGGATACTACATTCCCGTGGCAAGTGAATGCTAGATTTGAATTCTGGACATAGGGTAAGAATACATCACTGATATTTCAGCAATAAATCCGTCGGTTCAAGGATGTGTCAAGTATCTGCAAATTCCTTGCGAGAAATTTCTGACTCCTTATTTTTATCAATTTTCAAGTTATTCGCATACCTACAAAGTTACTCAATTCGGTTGCAATAATATATGGCGTTTATTTCTACAGCAAACCCTTAAAGTACATACAGTATAGCGTACAGAGATGATAAAATAACGTAAATATATAGTTTCATAGTACAATACTATAGAATCGTATTCAATTTTTCAGCAAGAGCAAGCTGTGTTCGAACCAAGCTGCCAAGATAGGTAACCATCAATAAATCCTATAGATATGTGAAAAAATAATTTCGCAATCGCCAATTAATATCATGGGAGAATATGTATTAATAATCTCTTAATATCTATGTAGAGTATACGGTAACATAACTTATCGTACACGAAAGTAAAATTTTCGAAAATGATAATGACATATCAGTTAATACCCTGCACTTTTTTATTACCTGTGTCGAGTTGTTCATCATATCCTTAAATACTGATTGATCGATTTGTGGAACTGCCATTATTGCATCGCTTAATGATCGTCCAATCTTGCTATCAAATGGAGTATTCCCAGCCTGGAATGGTGCGTTAATTGATGTTTGTTAGTGAAAAAAATTTGTATATTCATCAAGGTTGACAGTCTTGTGAATATTTAGGCATAGTCGATTACCGTCACGTCTTCCACATATTTTAAAACTTCATCCAATAATTCATCAATTTTTGTTGACGTCCTATAGAGTGCATTGAAAGCAAGCAAAGCTATTTTTTAGCTCCTTGTAAATTGTATGAACTAAATTAATATCAAATTCAATCTGCTATGATATTAATTATTGGGATATCTTACGCGATAACGTGTTGCATATCATTATGAACAGGAGCGATCCCACCGATTGCTAAATTACGTTGAAATAATTGTGCTACAAAGACGACGGTATCAAATAAATGGCAAAATGAGAAATTTTGACTCAAAGCCTAGTATACTGCATTTTGTGTATAGGTAATCTTTACGAATTATTTAGCGTATATGCTTATTATATAGGAAATAATATCGTTAATAGACGTCAGAGCTTACAAGCACTCATCTCTTCTGGATAATAGCCCATAGCATATCGTATAGGCGTAAATATAGAACCATTATCATTTCCAGGCACGCCATATCTATGATATACAGAAGCTTGAATACCCATATGTGAGTCGGTTAAATTAGTATCAACCAGTAGGTGAATTGGAAATGCTACATAGGATGATTCAATAACTCTGCTGAATAATGCCTGCATGGCCAATGCGGTATCATCTATCTGATCACCAGTTGAAAACCTATTTGCATTGTAAAACATCTGGTAAAGCAGCTAATTTCGGAATATGATCCATCATAGTAAATACTATACTACTGTCTAGTGGCATCATTGCACACGCATCAATATCGTATTCATTCCAATTCAATAACAAGGTGATTCGGATACAGTCTACATTACTTACCGTCCAACAATGACTTCATTAGGATATACCCGTTGGTGTAAATCGAACAATCTTTGAAATTCTTCAAGATTAAACTTTTTCTGTACAACAAAAAAAGCATCCGCTTCATTTAGACACATGATCGCTGGCGTTTCTTAATATAGGTTATCAATACAGTTTGCTATGGGTTTACTAAAACGATTGTGAACAAAAAAACTGATGTAAGCTCCAGGAGTGAATGATTGGATCGTATCGAATACTCAATCATACCGTTATGCACTGTACTATACAGCAGTATCAAATAACTCGAATAATTCTAATGATGGCATTGAATGAAACGTGCAATCCTCTTGCTTTCCATCGTCAACTGGCATGTTGTATAGGACTTTAGACGGGGTTTTTCGCTCTACATTACAGTACTATATTGTACTGTATTGAAGGCGTGATTCAGTGGGAGCAAAAGTTGAATCTGAATTTCAATGTCGAGTTTGTTGAGAAAATTCGACCGGTGAATCGTATACTAGATTCAACTCAATAATACACTACATATTTTATCCAGCTTTCATTTCATGAACCAACTACAACAATACACAGTACTGCATGGTCCAAAGCAATTGATGAAATACTATCCTACAGCAATACATGACTGCAGTCCTGCGAATAGTTGGTCCATTCCATTCTCACCTTTCCTGATGCAGTAGGATTGTCGTCAATGAAGCAATTACGAATCTCGATTCGTTCCTTTTCCACCTTGCCTAATAAAGTGCCATGGATTTTTTCTATATCTTCGTTACGTCGTTCATAACTATCACATATAGTAAGTACAACAACTGGATGGATTACTACCGAGAGTTGTAAAGGACTAGAGACCGCCATGCTTGATTTTACCTGAAGCCAACTGCGCATGCGTCTTATGGTTTGGAGGGCAAGCTGTCCTTAGCATCTTGAGTTTGCCTCCGGTTATGCTATACTGTGCTATACGCCGTACAGTGTACACCATACACTGTACAGTGTATCCTTGTGATTCTTGACCACCGTAGGCTCGTCTAGTGCCTGTACAATACAGTACCAGTACCGAGCGAGTGCTCACGTGCTAGTAGTGAATCATGGTGAATGTAGTCCGGTATGGTGGTCTACCCCATCCAGCCGACTTCAGAAGTAGTCCAAATGTGGTGAAGAATCCACTAGGAGACTACTTGCTGATCACCTGTATACTGTATACAGTACGTATGTGGTGATTGATTGATTGGCATGGACTGGAGGAGTACTAGAAATTCTTCTTCTACAGATAATCAGATATTGCTAACTGCATATTGGTCTTATTTTGGACTGTTGAAGTAGTTCTGATATTTCTTATACTGTACACTGTACTGTCGTGAATCGCATATACAGTACTGTACTTTACAGTATACTACAGTAACATCATATTACTGTATGTTACAGTAAGACAGTGCAGTATTGTATAGTGTACAGTATAGTACATGGACTATCTACTGTACTGTATAGGACCTGGCCTGATCACTTTGGGACGGACAGACATACAATACAGTACACAGCGATGGACTCACTACAATACTGTATGACCCTGGACTGATTACTTTTGGACGGATAGACGACATACAATACAGTACTGTACTGTACAGTACCGTACAATGGACACAGCGATGGACTCACTACGATACTGTACAGTACAATGTACACAGCGATGGACTCACTACAATACTGTACAGTACTGTACCGTACTGTATGACCTGGACTGATCACTTTTGGACGGATAGACGACATACTGTACATTGTACAATACAGTACCGTACGATGGACACAGCGATGGACTCACTACGATACTGTACAGTACAATGTACACAGCGATGGACTCACTACAATACTGTATGACCCTGGACTGATCACTTTGGGACGGATAGACGACATACAGTACTGTACAGTACGGTACAGTACCGTACAATGTACTGTACACAGCGATGGACTCACTACAATACAGTACTGTACTGTACAGTGTATGACCTGGACTGATCACTTTGGGACGGACAGACACCCCGGCTTCATTTCGCCAAAATATTATGCGAACACGTCGCTATGGCAGTGCTTAAGTATGCAGACCGTCGATTTCAAATTGACTGATGCTTTCTCAATTAAGGTTAAGTAATATTATATTGAATCTTATCTGTTACAAAGTTGTGCTTGAAAACAGTTATATACTGTAAGATCGGTAGATTCTATTTCAATGAGAACCAGTGATTTAGAAATAGACATTAAGATCCATTGGGTAAGAAAGTCTGCCTATCGGAGGCAGTACTAGTTGTGTTCGTTGTGTTAGTGGACTGTAGTTCAATTTTCTCAAGCTACAAATTGAGATTTTTCTCAAGTAGTCCATTGTCCAATAACATTTTGATAAGAATAAGAATGTCCAAGGTTAGATTAGCAGTCAAACAAAAAATAGGAAATGTCAAAATCTCCTCTTGCCAGTAAAGCGTCATCTTTACGCCTGCGCAATAGAGTTGACATTTTGGGGTCAATCAAAAACTCATAAACTTGCAAACAAATGCTGTACAGTACACAGTGTACACCACTCTGCCGTGGATTACTTGAAGACTACCTACAGTATACAGTAGTACTATTCTTCTAGTAGCAGTTCTGAGTCTGCGTTCAGTACAGTACGGCATGACAAACAGACTGATCAAAACGAAGTCTACTCCAAATATCAATACAGCAAATTAATTTACATTAGTGCTGTTCTCTGCCCTAAATTCTTGGTGGCAAGGATTAAAGTCTATAAAAACAGTTTACAGTACTGTATATGTCAACTGCAGGAGACAGCTGGTGATAACGAACGTACGCATCGTTCTATTGACAGTATTTCATATGCAGTATGTTGATAAACTTGACACGATTCTCGTCTCTCGTCTCCATTCGTTTGGCTCAGAAAGATGGCCAGCAGCGCAACACAAGTACTGCCATGATGGCATTGGTTCTTGAAGAAAACCTTCTACACTAATAATAGCCCATGACTACAAGTACTGAGGACGTGTATAATCGACTTTGCATTTCTCGAATATTTTTACGAGTATGCGCAAGCCTAGAATTGATCACATTAGGGAAACCCCTTATTATTACATAAAATATTATGATTGTGGCATCCAGCAGATGCATGTACTATGGACTACTCCAATTACTATTTAATCATTTGAGTAGTCCATGGGCCATGGCTGCACTTGTACTTTGACATTCCACAGTTTGCGCACAGGCAGTACTGGGGGCAGCTGAGAATGGGAGACTCCCCACGGTTGATACTCCAGCAGTCTTAAAATTGTTAACGGTACTTTACAAAGCAGTGCAGCATCTGTGAAGCTTTTCCGGTAACAATTATGGATCAATTCATTCATTAATGAATTGATTATCTCCAATTATGCAATACTGTATGTAGAAAATTGAAATTCTATAAATCCAATAACAGAATGATTACAGACCATGGCATTAATCTAATGTAGATAGTCAATCGCATTATAGTAGGGGGATTGTTTGTATGGCTCTGCAAATAGGGTCGCCAAATTTGTAAAAGTCACGACCATCACGACAGTTCTGACTGGTACATAACAGTACATAATACGTACCGTTTACTGTCGTCCATAGTACTGTACTGTATTCAATCGTGTTTTTTATGAACTCTATCTATGGCTGTGCTGTAGATCAAAATTCCCAATTTTCTACATTGACTGTAGGATTTTCAATGGCTATGTTCCTTGATATTAGGAGACTGCGTTGTATTTTCGAGTCCTGCAGCAACAGTGCCTAATTAATTAAGTTAATTAAGCATGACTAAATGGTTATTCATCGTTACTCGTTAGCGATGTTTACCGCCCAGTACGATAGCGACCAAAAGCGAGATGATTTGATACACTAGATTTGAAAGTTCACCCTCCGATAGCAGACGCTTGCTTCTTCTCACTGGCACTGGAATAGCATACCCCTACTGTAAATAATGACAGTGCAGTGCAGTAACTGCAATTGTCATGTCATGGATCGAAATTTGTTATCACATCATACAGTACAGTGGGTTGCTAAGTGCAAATAAGTTCAGTTCAACAAGGTGCGCCATTATTCCTTCTTCGTCTTGTTCGAACGCACCCACCCACCCATCCTTAGTACGATACGATACGATACGATACGATACGGTATGGTACGGTACGGTATGGTCCATATGTGGGAGAGTACAGTACAGTGAGTACACTGGTTACTCATTCGTTCTGTACAGTGTACAGTCTGGTCCTTTTTTCCCAGCTACAGTACGTAGTGCAGTCATCCCATCACTCGATAGGATACTGTAGCGAGCTGTACAGTACTACTGCATCATCCTCCATAGTGAAGAGCTGGACACGTGTCGCGAATGTCACAGCCTGGTGTGACGCTATGCCGCTGCAGTACAATGTACTGTACGGTGACGCTCGGATGATATTTCCGCTATGTAATCATTACACTTGCCAGTCACGAACACCGCCTTGACTGTACACTGTACTCTGGCCTACTGTACTTGGATTGGACCATGTGATCAGCCTTTGACGCGTATCACAATGGTAAGAGAATCCAAAGTCAATACGGCCGTCGATCACGTGAACACAGCCTGTGGCACGTATAAATATGGGCTGCCGGGAAGGCGAGTGCCACTCCTGCGCAGTCTTTCTGAAACTGCGAACTAGCGGTGGTGGTAGATTTTAGCATTGGTCGACCATCGATTTCATCGCAGTTTACACTTTTTCATTGAATTTTTGAACTTGTTTATATACTTCTATCAATCTCCAATTAAACAAGTATGACAGCAGACGACATTCCGCCATCTTACGTTGTCCATAAGAAGGTTAGCTGATCATAGACTTCGTTAATACGTGATAGAGACTTTTTTCTGTATTGAATTTTTGACACCCATCCTTTACTGTACGATCGTGTATCGCCCAAACCGCGTGGGCGAATTCGGATAGAGGTTTTGAAAACTTGCTTTGCTTCTTGATCGTCTTCACAGTTTACTGCAAGACTTGGCCTAAATGTTTCCCATACAGTATTAAAATACCCGCAGAGATAATAGTAGACAGAGAGAGACAAAATAGAAATCACTACACTAGTGCAATTTCAAACCAGTCGACAGTAGAAATCTCTCCACTTCAAATGTTCGCTTGCAGTCCTGGGACGCTGTAGGCGATGCCTTACACGAGTTTGCCATAGAGTTGTATACGCCTCGATGCAATCACGTGTACTAGACAGTACTTCGGCCTGCAATTTTTTTCTACCATTAATGGCTTAGCACGATATCATTGTTGATCTAGGGACGATATTAATTAGACATTCTTGATTGCATTTTGCAATGACCTTCTTTATTGAACTACAAATGGAGATTGTTGTCTTATCCTATACTGTCCTACAGAGAGATCGATAAGGGAGCGATCGCCTTCCGTGGATAGGATTACTGTACTCACTAGCAATATTGACATGCGTCCCCAATTTTAGCCTCGGGAAATGTTTTTATTATCATTATTATCATGAGTAGCAGCTGGACTTTGTCAGCTTTCCATGTGGCTATCAATACTGCTAGAAAATGATTCCAAATTAATCGTTTATGTTATCCTAAGCAAGTCCATTCGTTGTTATTGTCACTTCAAAATTGCAAACGGATTCGGCTTGCTATGCTTGGACGCCTATTCATGACTTCAGCATCAGCAAATGCCAAGTCGTTAGGTGATTCACCTTGCAATTTTTAGTAAAAGTTGTTGCCTATCCATTGCAATAGCATGTAGTCCCTACGCAGTAGAAAAGTGACCTCGAGTCATTGAAGATGTTGCTTTTCCTATGACAATGCTACATGTATTGTAATCGATGGCATCTGTGAAGACGATCAGATCGAGCAAAATTGGATGTAATTTATCATGTTATTTGACTTTTTTAAAACACGGTTATTCATTTTATACTCTAGCGTGGTCGCTCGGACAGCTATCGCCTTGCTAATCCTAGTGGCCAAGTCGAACAAGCCTTTAATAATTATCACAAAAAGAAAAGTGGTAAAGAAAATATGGACGACTTAAAAAGCGAATTAGAATTGGTTAGTACCCTTCTGCGTGTTTTAAATCATTGATTCTTTTTCAACTGTAATCGTCAATCGGATACAATGAAGAAAATAGTTACTGTTTGATCATTTTTTTTATATGTTGTCATGCCCTGAGCGTAGAAAGTGTAGTGGTACGATACCGTAGATTAGGAAACAAGATAGTTATACCCATATAGTAGAAAAAATGATGTCTATATATTGGCTATTTTTTGGAACTGTGTTTACTGATTATCGCTAGCGAGTGCACGAGAATACAAAGTGTTCATTACTACAACCTTAGTAAGTTTCTGGCGATAGTATTCAAATTTGCTACAGTATGTATGTGCGCTTTTTATGGACAATAGAAGCCCATATTTAAAATTATTGCGACATGATGTATACCAGTAACTATGAAGTAGTACAGTAGTATTTTCAATTTTTAAAGTGCAGTATACGAGTATTACGATATAAAAGATAATCCAGACAACTATTCTGTTTTTCAAAAACTCTTGATAAGTCAAAACGTTATATTTATTTTCTCCGCAGCTTTACCATACATATGATAACGTTCATCCAAATGTCAACTACTTTATCATTCTAGTACTGTATATGTACTTCTATCTATCACTACCATCAGTCCTATCATATGATGTATGGTATTACTAAATATTAGCTTGTGTTGTACCATATCGCTTAGCACGTGATAATGTATGCAGAAGGTTCAAGAATTGTTCAATGTGGCCAAGTTAATAAATGTAACTGGAGTACAGATGTACTCTTTACAACTGTTGCAACGTTTGTAGATTCGTCTACTTTTAAAATAATGGAGTTTGTGGATTGAATTTATGAATTATAGGATGACCATAAGATTACGTTGACTGAATTATCGGAGCGCTATGAAACAGACTTATCAAAGGTAAGATTCGGAATCTGTTCATCAATATGTTACAGAAAAAGTTGGGTTTAATGCGATCTGTTACACAAAGTCCGTCGTTTTTCGTTACAAATAAATGGATTGTGCTATCCAGCCGTTCAATCGTTATCCTCTTTATCGTACTTAATGCACATTTCCGTAATTAAATACTAGTCAATCTACTCAGTTTGTGTAGAAGGTGTTATCATTAAAATTAAGTTAGCTTCGATGATCATACGCTTATATCGAATGAACCGTAGGTTCTCTCTCTCTATATAAATAGTATCCGCTATTAGCGAACGCTTTATTCACTTTCTAATTAGTTTAATTTCTGTGCTTATTGTAATGGGAACGGCGTAAGTTAATATGGTAATTGCAATGGTTAGACAAACTTTCGTGTATAGATTTGATGGCTAGGTTGGAAAGAATTGTCAAAATTAGAGTTTGATATCGCAAGTAATATTGCATTCCGTTGCTATCTAGTAATACCTGAGATATACAGCGACTGGTAATAAAGAATTTATCAACAGATTGATAGATTCGGCATAGCAATCGTATTCAAGATTTCGTTATTATCTTTCGTTGTATATGCGTAGATAGTGAAATGGATAGTTTCCGATTGGTCATATCCAAGCAACAATTTTTCGAGCTTTCTTAACGGAGTACAATACTTGTAAATATTTACTATTCCGTATGGTCACTATCATCTACGTATGTCCTCACCACAGCAATCATAATTCGCTGTTTATATAGGCTATACATATTGCTTGAAGAGTCATTATACGATTTTGTACAAACTAAACCAGATGATAAATCTTCATTTAATGCTAAAAGTGATGCAAAATGTTGTATTATTGTCACGCGCAATGTAAACTACTTAGTATTGTCATTAGAACTTCAGGATCTGGAAATTAATCTATGTAAATACTCTATATGTTATAGACGTGAAAATTCAAGCTTATATTACTTGAAGAAGCTCGTATTCTTTGTTTGCTGACTTAATAAATTATTAGTTATGATTCTGTACCGATCGTAAGAGGATAAAGTTTCGGGAGTAGGAATTACTTATCCCTGGGTATTAAAAATACGTTTGCCTGCATACTTACTTAACCCTTAATAAAACAAAAGCGCCTAAAGCATGGTACTGTCGGCGATGTCAACGGGCTATCGTGCTGTTACCATTAATAACTAAATAGGCAATTTTCAAGTCCATATTTATTCCTTTTATTTGTAGCTAACAAGTAGACATTAGTAAAGTATGCTGGTATTGAAATACTGTAATGGATTGCTAACAATGTATAATTAATTAACTATTAAAAAAATAGCGAGCGAATGACTACTCCTATTTCCATATGGAATTACACAATTACTCGACTGAGATTGTAGTTATCATGAATAACTTGAGTAGTTTACCCATGCTAATTACCATTGGACAGTTTATTGAACGTTAACTTGCCTTTCAGTTTACGATGCCCAGTCTGCATACCAGTACATGATAAGAGGCAAATTACTATCGCTAAATTTTGTGCACTATTATATTGGTAACTCCCATTTCAAAAACTAGCGATACTATGATTGAAGATTATAAGTTAACCAAATAAATTACCAGATTTACACGATTATAAGTTAACCAAATAATTTACCAGATCGACTTCGGTCGTTACTACACTTAGTGAAGTAAAGAGAATAAAAGTTATACTGCTGTATTGATGTACGCGTGTATAATGTCGTATCTGAAATGATTGTCCTACATAAAACAATTGATTCAAATTCTTAATTATAAATTAGGGACATAATGCAAGTAAAGTGCTAGAATATAGAGAGAGAGATGGTCTAAATGCTTTAAGTCCTCCTAAAGTAACACCATGGTGGGTGAAGTTTGCAAAAAATTTGTTTGGTGGCTTTGCTCTTTTGCTTTGGACTGGAGCCGTGTTATGCTTTGTGGCCTATGGTATCGAAAGGAGTCAAAGTGAGAACACCCTACCAGATAATGTTAGTATTGACCTCAATAATGTAACTTGTGCTATTAATTCGTTAGATGGCATGTTGTCTGATCTAGCATTTTGCTACATTCACTATTATAGCTCTACTTGGGAATAGTATTGGCTTCTGTGGTTATTATAACAGGTTGCTTCCAGTATTATCAGGAAGCGAAAAGTTCTAAAATTATGGAAAGTTTTAAGAACATGGTTCCGCAGGTAAATCCTATATACTTTCATCTAAATTTATTCTGTCTTGCTTATAATAACACAGTACTGCAATCTTGCAGTTTGCTGTCGTTGTTCGTGAAGGAAACAAGGAAACTATTGGAGCTGAACAGTTAGTTAGAGGAGATTTGGTTGAGGTTAAGTCTGGCGATCGAATTCCTGCCGATATTCGTATTATCGAAGCTCGTAGCATGAAAGTCGATAATTCATCATTAACTGGAGAATCTGAACCTCAAGTTCGACTTCCTGAGTGTACGAACGATAATCCTATTGAAACAAGGAACTTGGCTTTTTTTTCTACTTATTGTGTTGAAGGTACAAGAGTTAATTATTATAGGTAATCAACGAAATATTTTTGACCTCCTACTTCTTGTATTAGGAAATTGCAGAGGTATCGTTGTAAACATTGGCGATAACACTGTCATGGGTCGAATTGCCAACTTGGCTAGTGGACTTGATACTGGTTCAACACCAATTGCTAGAGAAATTGCTCATTTTATACATATAATTACCAGTGTAGCCGTTTTTCTCGGTGTAACCTTTTTCATACTTTCATTTATCCTGGAGTACACTTTCATCCAAGCCGTTGTGTTTCTTATTGGTATTATTGTCGCAAATGTACCAGAAGGTCTCTTAGCTACCGTTACAGTGAGTTATCCTAAATACTCAAATATTACTGTGTTTTGTACTTTTTTTAACCTTGTTACGCTTAATTACTATTGCTAATTGGTCTAAAAATTGAACACGTCGGTTAGGTATGTTTGACATTAACTGCAAAGAGAATGGCAGCTAAAAATTGTCTCGTCAAGAATTTAGAGGCTGTTGAAACGCTCGGTAGTACATCTACTATCTGTTCAGATAAAACTGGCACATTAACACAAAATCGAATGACAGTCGGTAATTTGCTATCCTAGAATTATTGCATTACTTACTTCGTTATTTGCCTCCGACATTCATTAAAAATTTTAATTACAGCACATATGTGGTATGACAATCACATTGTTGAAGCTGATACTTCTGAAGACCAGTCTGGAAAACATGAGAAATCATCTGTGACATGGAATCATTTAGCCAGGATTGGAGCTTTGTGCAATCGCGCAGATTTTAAAGCAGACCAAGAGAGTAAGCCTATCTTGCAAAGGTATGTAGTATATTAGCAGCACTTCTGATTACATGGAACCTGTTATTATGTACCGCCGGTTGGAAGCAGTGAAACAGATGTCGCTGTTTCCATTAGTAGCTACGAATATACACTTATTACTTTTACTACTCTATAGGGATTGTACTGGCGACGCTTCTGAATCTGCCATATTTAAATACATCGAATTAGCTGCCGGTTCAGTTGCTGGAATGCGTGAAAGAAACGGCAAAATTGCCGAAATACCATTTAATTCTACCAATAAGTACCAAGTTTCTATTCATACGAATGAAGATGGCCAGACACCATATATTCTTGTTATGAAAGGTTTAGCATCTTGTAGCAATTAGATTCCGCTAATTTGTATTTTTAGTTTTATAACCGCTTTTAAACGATATAATATGGGAATTTTGTCGCATTAGGTGCCCCAGAGCGAATTTTAGATCGTTGTTCGGAGATTGTAATAGATGGCGAAGTGCGTCCTTTGGACGATGCTATGAAAAAATCTTTCCAAGATGCTTACGAGGAACTTGGAGGCATGGGCGAACGTGTCCTTGGATTCTGCCATTACTATTTATCAGGAGATCAATATCCAGAAGGGTACAAGTTTGATACCGATGAGGTAACAACTGTCACAAATACTTGATAGGTTAGACTATGATGAAATCTTATCGGATTCGTTAATTACTTCCTAGCAAAACTTTCCGTTGGATAACTTAACTTTTGTTGGTCTGATGTCCATGATTGATCCACCTCGTCCAGCTGTTCCCGATGCTGTCAGTAAATGCCGTAGTGCAGGTATCAAAGTAATCATGGTAACAGGTGATCATCCGATCACCGCGAAAGCAATTGCGAGACATGTTGGAATAATCTCAGAAGGTGAATTTTTGCTTTGTGATACCAAAATAAGCATCCGATCAGTTATGATAGCAAAACATCTTCTTCCTGTCTAAATAGGGTCCGAGACCATTGAGGACATAGCCAAACGTGAAGGAGTTCTGCCAAGAGATGTTGATATCCGGTATATATCCACTACTAATTGTTATTTATGCTTTATTTAATTACTAATCTGACATGAAGTTTATCGTAATTTTTATTTATAGTCTCGCTAAAGCCTGTGTTATTCATGGCAGCGAATTAAAGGTAATTAATTAATGTTTGCTGCTGTACTGTATGAAACATACCTGTCATACTAATTTTTTGATTAGTACATACACGGTATTATGGATATTTTTCGGGATATCATTGATCTTCATTTCAATTATTTTATTGCTATTACTAACTCCATTTTTAAATTTATGTTTTTGTAGGAAATTAGTCAAGATGCATTAGACGATATTTTAGCTCATTACCCGGAGATTGTGTTCGCACGAACGTCGCCGCAACAGAAATTAATTATTGTTGAAGGTTGTCAACGTCAAGGGCAAATTGTCGCTGTAACTGGTGATGGAGTTAACGATTCTCCAGCATTAAAAAGAGCTGATATTGGTATACATTTTAAGCTGTAATACACTAAGTTATTTCAGGATCTTAGTTTCTGACAAGGGTTATCCTTGTAGGTGTTGCTATGGGAATTGCTGGATCTGATGTTTCTAAGCAAGCTGCTGATATGATTCTTTTGGACGATAACTTCGCTTCCATTGTAACTGGTGTAGAAGAAGGTACTTTTATTACTTTATGATGGATGTGTTATCGCTTGATTCTGATCTTTTTCTAAATTTATAGGTCGACTTATCTTTGATAATCTGAAGAAATCAATTGCATACACTTTGACCAGTAATATTCCCGAAATTTCACCATTTTTGATATTTATTATCACCAGTATCCCATTACCTCTTGGAACTGTTACTATTCTCTGTATTGACTTGGGAACGGATATGGTAAGCCTTACTACGGGTATGATATGATTGCGTGTTTTATCTTATTTAGTCTTTTCTGCCGAAATTTAGGTTCCAGCTATTTCCCTTGCTTATGAAAAAGCCGAGAGCGATATTATGAAACGTCAACCTCGTGATCCTGTACTTGATAAATTAGTTAATGATAGATTGATCAGTATGGCTTATGGCCAGATTGGAATGATGCAGGTTCGAAGTGGGGCAAAAATATTTGATATATTATTTAATTGCTAACGTTGATTTCATCAATGAATGATGTGACTACTTTGTGTTATTCTTTAGGCTACGGCTGGCTTTTTCTGTTATTTCGTAATTATGGGTGAAAATGGCTTCTTACCTAATAGACTATTTGGAATTCGAGTATTTTGGGAAGATCGCAATAACCATGCCCTATTGGATTCCTATGGCCAAGAATGGGTAAGGCTAATCTGGTATGGTAGGTTTCTTGACTAACTAAGAAAGTTTGATGAATTAATTGGTGATTATGTATTTTTTGTAGACCTTCTCGCAACGAAAAGTGCTAGAGTATACATGTCATACGGCTTTCTTTGTCAGTATTGTAGTCGTGCAATGGGCCGATTTACTCATCTGTAAAACTCGTCGAAATTCCATAGTCCAGCAAGGATTTTTCTCGTAAGACATTATGAATACTTTAGTAAAGGATAAGATGAATAGTTTGCCTTGTCTTATCAAGTTATGAATTATCCAATTATTTTTTATGCAGGAATTGGTACATGCTTTTTGGAATATTTTTCGAAACAGCATTAGCTGCAACTTTATGTTATGCACCTGGCACTGATCAAGCACTACGAATGTATCCTTTAAGATTTACTTGGTGGCTTCCCGCGTTGCCATTTAGTCTTTTAATATTTGTTTACGATGAATGTCGACGTTACATATTAAGAAGAAACCCAGGAGGTCAGTTTAAAATAACATTATAAAACCTAGGAATCAAAGTTGTTACTTAAATTAAGGGGAAACTTACTTTCTATATTTCAGGTTGGGTTGAGAAAGAAACTTATTACTAAATAATTATTACGGCCCCAGTAAGTTTCTTAGTACGATTTGCCTTCATGACATTTGATAATAATTTTTGTGCTTGTGCTTATGGAAAAGGTCGTACATTTTGTAGCTATTTTGTAGTATTAATATGTGAGCTCGTCTGAGAAGTATCTCAAAATTTGCAGGTTACTATAATACTGTAAACTTTTTCTTGGTATCTTACAGTAGTTAATTAATTTCATCACGTCTGTCGACAGCGACACGGCTTTTAGTTCTTATTTTTGAATTCTATCTTATGTTTACTGCTTTGGATTAATATTTAGCATTAGCTGATACAGCTTATCAGTCAGTGTCATTATGCTTGAATGCTGGGTACGTAATAATATATATATATAGTAATATAACGTTTCGAATTGTGCCTAATAAAAATCTCTTAATTAATTAACTATTAGTCAATTGTTCTATTTTACTGGGAGCTATTTCGATTTCATTACTTATTATAGACCATCGCATCTGCTTAGATAATGGTTGTTGTTGCTACTTTATATAATTGAAAATGATGTTGAATATATCGCTAGCAGTTAACCGCGTTTGAGTACTTGTGCAGCAATTTTTTGCTATCGTATTCTTTACGTACAATATATTATCATTCCATGCTCAATGTAATCTAAAAGAACCAAGTTGATCTAAAAAATAATTCATCAATTTTATATGTTGTCATTTGCTTTGTTAGACTTGGTCAAAACATTTCATAATTTATTAATGCTAATAAGCTAATAAATTTAAAATTATGAGGTACCGTACCCTATTAGGGCATCGAGTTCACAGTAAAGACCAGATATTAATCATTTCAGTCACACATGCTGGAGAAAAGTAAAGTTGGAGGTCGAAGCAACAGTTTAAAAAAATTACTTTAAATTTATTGTACATTATTAAATTAAACTAGAAATTGATTTTCTATCATTCTTTGGGTATTTGACATTCCTCGCTACAACAAATTGGATAACTATTATTTCAATAATACAGATCGATTCAGAATATTAGATCGTATGACATTCGTAATTATCTATTTATACCAAGTCCTACATTCCTTGATAGTACTAATCGGTGTGGCGAGATAAAATTGAACAAGAAACTATAAAGTATACGTTTATTATCGCTTTGTCACAAATTTATAAGCGAATTATTAATTAAGATATGGAGCAAAGTAGTAACAGTTTAAGCCAATGTTGAATCTCAGAAGTTTGGCCCACATGTGTAAAGAGAACTTTAAAAACAATTTTTAGAAAATCAATTAATACGAATTCTGTACCCTTTTTGAGTACTTTCGATGCTTTCCCGGAATTGGGTGGAGTGCTAAAACGCCTTCGTATAAATGAAATACTGGAATACGATAAGATGCCGGCAAATTAAATTATTAAATTGAAGATTTACTAAAATTCATGGATGCATAAACAGTTGCTTATAAGAATAAGTAGTGTTGACCTTACATTACTTATGGACATAACTTATCATACGATAGATCAATGAGAAACAGGCATGCTATGATCGAGAATATTACTATGTATCATAAGTATATTTCAGCTATATTAATCTATTTTTACAAGCTAAATATGTAAATCAGCCTCGTCTACATATCGCAGACATGTAATCACTTTGCAATTTGAAAGTATAGTATCAAATTATGACGCTATTATTCAAAATTGATTGATACTTGTACGCAGGATACTAATCTGGCTAAATATTTAATTGTGCTTATGAAACAATTTGTGTATTTCAATACTAGATAACAAATAAAATGGTATAGCGATTTTACTGCTTAATTTATAACGCTATTCGCGAAAATTAGAGATTTGAAATATTCGCCGTCTGGCTAGCGTAAATGCTAACTGAAGTATTATGATTAGCAAACATTTTGTCTACATACTAACTTTAATTTTTCTGTCGTGATATACATGTACAGATCACAGTTTAAAATAATTTATACTTTACAGTACAAGTAATATTAAGACTTCATACCTACCTATTTTAATCCAATAACAACCTGCTGGCCTAAAGCAAGCCTCCATTTCTATAGCATGACGGATAGATTGCATGATAGCAGTTGTTTTTTACAGCTAGCCATTCCATGAATCAAAATATCTTTATAATCCATATCGATCTCCTTCAGTTTATCACTGATTTCTTTGATGAAATTTGATCTCTCAGTACGGTAACTATCTGGTGTTAAGGAAAGATTTTGAAGCAAATCTTCTATAAATTTAAATCAATAGAAATGCAATTAATATTGAAATTATCCAGAGAGCAGCCATTATCTGTTTCATGGACATTAATATTTACTATTCTACAATTATGAGACCGTTCTCGATAATTTCTAAAATATCTGTGCAATAGTATTTAATGAACAAAACTAAGATCATGATAGCATACCGATAGAATCATTATTCTGGCTCTAATCATTACTTTTATCCGATAGATTAGCTGCAGGTAATTGCTCTACAGATATTTTTATTTCTACTACATCTTGAGCCATATCAAAGTATTGCCTTCATGTCTCCACTGCAATTTATGCGATATCAGCGACTTGCATTTTTTACTAACCTAAATCCTGAGCCATAGCCATGTTTCGTCTGTCTACCCTTTGAGATGTATCATTTATTCTATTCATTTCGGCAATTAGAGTATCAAATTTCTGTTCAAAATTTATCAGTAGACTTTGTGCATCGGTAGGCTTGTCATTTATCTTTGATAGTGCATTCTCTACTTCATAATGAATAATATCTACAAGATCGCTATTTAATTTCGACGTACTATCCTTCAACTCTTCTAAGGATGCTTTTATTTCTTCAAAATTATCAACAGGAGCAATTTTCATCTCTTTCTCTGCGTAATTTTTAAGCTCATGTACGTCAGAGATGTAAAATTAGTTGAATAGAAAGGTTACACTGGAACTCTTCATCTTTAGGTTTCTGCACATGGTTAAGCCACTCATATTCAGTATCGTCATTCATTCGGCTAGATAGGCCTCCATCGATTATTGAATGTTTACGAAAACGCCAGGCTGGATAACGGTACCGTTGATCTGTCTTCAATTTATCTTTACGGTAGCAGTATTTGACTCCATCTTTGCTATTTACTCATACTATACCTATCTAATAATTTACCTGTGTACTCATATTTCCCTAGCTGCTCTCCATAGATGATCACTTTTACATACTTATCATACTTTGATTTATTCTTGTTATATTTAGCATTTTTTCTAAAACGCCAAAGAAAACCTACTTTGCTAATAGATGCTCAGACTGCAGTAAGTCTTCTCTAGGTGATTATTCTTCAATATAGTTAAGGATTCGATCACCACTTCCTTCGCATATTTCTTAATATACTGATAGTAGTAGTCAGATTTGCTATCAATATTGTAAATCTGTTACTGAAGCATTCCAGCTAAGTCATAAACTATCATGGCTATCGATAATTTAGCAATTTTCAAACTAGGAGGCATAGCAGTGGCATTTTTAGCCTCTTTGCGATAATCAGATCGATTTTCTTCGCTTTATCAGCATATAAATGACCTTAATAGGAATCAGGAAATTTTGACTCAATGGTATGTATCCACTAAGACTTTCCAATATTTTTGCTCGTTCCCCGGCTTTAGCTGGTACTTTATATTCTATAAGCAGCGAATGCACCAATAATTTACGTTTTTAACCTTCGAATAAACGCAACCAAAAAGTGTTTAAATTTAAGGGCGCCACCAGTATTCAATTCCTCAGTAGTAGTGACCGTCCTTGATCGTCTTAATTATGTGCAACGATTCGCCGATCTTACCAGTTTTCCTTTTTATTCTTGACTCATGGTGCCCTTTTCCTTGAATGATGCTATTGCAGGAGATAATTTTAACATCTACTGATACTTTCCGTGTTAAAATAGGTTTTTTCCCTTTAGCCACTTGTATAACAGAAGTGATAACAGAATATTCCAGTGCAATCTGCGACAATTTAATACATGTTAGCTAAAAATTACGCTAATTTTATTTCAACTTTAACATATACAAATACCCTCACTATGATCTCCACTCTAACTATTCCGTTATTGTACAGTGCTTAATAACAGGTTTTGATAATATAATATAAACTACAACCTATTTAATTATCACCTTATATCAATGCTTTGGCTTATAGCTATAACTATTTCAATCTAATCAAGTGAATTTATTTTTGCATCCTCCAATGTTACTTCTAGCTTAACTCGTAGATAATTATAGGACGCCTTCATAGAACAGCTTCAATTCATTAGTGTCACGATGTTGATTCTTGTTATGTATAAATTAATTCTAGTTAGTAGTGCTAATGGACGATGACATGATTATGTTTATGATATTTAATTTAACACCAACCTTATTATCGGCTTATTATTAATTTTAGTCTCTTAAATGATTTAGTGGTGCTGATTCTCTAGGTCTTAATTGATCGTTAATTGATTTATATTAATTACGGTTGTTTACTGTTAGATTCTATAGTATGTTATATTATAAATCTATCTCTCATTCTAATACTAATGTTAGTAAATTGTACAACCGGCATATTTCAACAATGCCCCATTAGTTTATGGCAAATGTATATAAGCCAGTGTAACGTTTTAGTTGACTAATTATCTCTTAGTCGTACACAAAGGTTTATACTTTTGTATATACTAAGAATAAAGACTCTTAAAAGCTAAACAAACTTCTACCCGCTTATAGTACTTGTGAGACAGTAGTTAGTCTAATTCGCAGTATTAATTTATCTCCTTAGTTAGTAGGAGCTCGTTAAGTAGCTAGTGAAATAGCTTAGTCGATCACAACGACGAGAACTAACAATTAGATATTTTATATCTTGTCTGATGATTTATGAACTGTATTACCATCTATCTTTCTAGTTTTTTCTTTACCTAACAGCTTCAATTCATTGCATATGTCAGCTTATTCTCACATTTCATTATAAGTGATTAAATATCGTACTTCTTATTACAATTTTACGTAGGTGTCCAGGTATGTAAATCCATCACCGTTCATTTGTACGTTAATAAATTAGTTCTGGGTAATAATAATTATTGCCTTTGATTGCCAATAGCGAAAATTATTTCCCTTTATGCCATTTAATCTAGCCGTAGCATTATATTGCATAATAGGAAGTGGATAGTTGAAAATTTATTTTTTACCAACCATTTTATCCGCTGTTGACTTATTATAATGACGAAATCATCACAAGAAATTGATTAACTACAGCACCTGAAATAATAGCGAAAATAGTTGATGCAATCCTAACATTATCAAGCGCGCTATAACCCCTTGTGCCGGCTCTTTCGACATCCCCTCCCGTAAGACAGAGACAAGAATATTTACCATTCTTTTACTCACTAGCTTTACCAGCTGCAAAATATTTGCTTAAAGAAAAACATTTTTAAAGCTAGAGATAGATTCATGGGCAGTTGCATTCAAAAAGAAACAGATCCATTTTTTGATCCCATCCTTTATTTATTGCAATAGATCAATTATTGACAAAAAATAATTTGTTGGTCTGTTATATACTGTGAAACATAAAGCGAGAACTTTCCGCTTAACCTTCAGCCATAAAAGTTGGACAAATTGAGGAAGATTGTCATATATCGTGACATTAATGACCCTTTATTTGGAATAGAGTAGTACTATAATTACGGTATATTTTAATTTCATTTTAAAGTGTATAGCCGTCAGAGTTCCTAAATCGCTAAAAGTAAAGCGTGACTGATAGGACTTAAACTTTGAAGTATTAATAAATCAAGATCTATCTTAATATAAGTAAATAGTATCCCATTTTAATAAAATCGAAAGCTAAATGTGAATAAAGCAATTAACAATGGTATATTAATGGATGGAGGAAAGCGAAAGTAAAATGTATTATTCATACTATGCTATAAAATGATGATTGTTTTAAATTCTATTTGCGATTAAATATTAGTGCTATCTAGGGTGTTATTGATAGCCTGGTATTTCGTCGCATAAAAGAAATTTATTATAGATTTCGTTATATTATAAATGTGCTTTTTGGTTGCGCATCTAAACAACAGCGAACAATATGTTACACCACTTTATGAAGTAGAGGTTTATCATCCCGAATAATCAATAAGGATAAAGATTAATTTCATCCAATTTTTAATTAGGGACATAAATGTAGAAATTAATAATGTTTTCCATTTTTGTTTAGTAAAAGCAGTAATTAATTATTCTATATAATTATTAGAAAGAACTTTTCTTTTAAAAGTTCCTGTACAACCAATAGAATCACCGGCAGATAATAGATTGATTATTATATACCATCTTCGAAATTATTACGCAATAATACGTAAGTATTTCCACATTTTTCTGTTATATTCCCTTAATTATACAGATTTTTAAACCGTGGATATCTATTTTCATGTAGAATCTTATTTGCCTATCAATTTACTGGATGCCATACAGTAACAACAAGCACCTCTATATGATTTACTAGGGCTATTGGCGGGATTTTAGTTTATGTTGTTTACTAATGAATGACTTTATTTACTCTCACATAACTTCATCCATGCACGCTATTAATAATATTCACGCATTTATATGGCATACAAAACCATTTAAAATTAATTTCGCAGTATTACAGGCCAAATAAACCTAAGCTTCTAATAAGTTTCATCTCACAGTACTTGCAAATATATTTCCAATTCCTTAGCCTATCATAACCACATACCTTTTATCGATACTGATAGAATTGCTACTGCTAGTTGCTCACAGATGCATTTGCTGTTCCGTTGCCGATCATAATAAATATAATGCTGTATAACCTAGATCGTAAATACCAATAGTATCTAGGGTAATGATATATAAAACGTTGGTATGGGTACAATTAATATCAATTAATATTCGTGTAATTATACATTGATAATCTATAACTTATCGCATCATGTATCTTGGATACGATATTAATGGTATTCTACTTTGCTAAAGCAGGCTATGTAAACTATCATTCCATTCTGTCAGTGTTGCATATTCTAAAAATTTAATGATGTACAAGTTGCTTTGTCCGTTAATTTGCTCGCTATAAGAGTCACAGGATTTAAACTTCCTGCAATATTATAGCTTAGCCTTGCTGCAATTCGATATTTCATTGGCTATAGACACGTTTAGCTTGCTATCAAGCCTGGACAGTTATCTTTGCTAGTTAATTTCAATACATACAGTGTCGATAATATTAATTCACTGGATAATTCTCCAATTGCATTGCCGTTTAGACAACAAGTTATTATGCTCTGCCTATTTGATTTGCCTATCCTCGATCCTTATTAATATTTCAAATATCTTTCTTAGCCTTTGCTAGCCTAAAATCGATCCTTAATAAAACTGAGAAGAACTGGTAATAATTTTTTTCATTTGTCGAACAGTCAATTATTTCAGCTCGCGTCTTTCCCTTAGTAATAATTTCAGTTCCTAGCTAGCAAGTAACATTGAAACGTGAAGAAAAAAATAAAACAATAATATTCAACCACCTTGAGTCAGAATAAAACATTGATGATAAAGGCGGACAAATAAATAATTAAATTTAATTCAGCTGATTATAATATAGAGTACTAGGACTAACCTACATGTTATGCTAAACTCTAACTAAAAGAAATTTATTAATCATTCTGTTCGGTTTATTGACGTTAAAGGTATAGTAGAACATTAGTATCGCCGTAACTTATAAAAAAAGTAGGAGAAAATGAAATTTTATCGGCATGATTAAATGGTTACAATTAAAATCATAAAATGGACTATAACATAGTAGATTTCCAATAATATCAGGCCAATACAACATCCAATCTATGCGAAATAATTTTATACAACAACTACTTGAGTACAAAGAGAGGAATAAGACTAGAATGCCACTGCAAATAAAAATTAAGATAATGAAAAAAATTGAAATAGATATCAATATTAACCAAGCTAAGACAAACTAAGCGAGCAAATAGAAGCGAGCAGCCTAAATCCAAATCAATAGTCAACATCATGCAACAAAAGAGATCATTCAGTGATAATGTCGACATGAGATCAACCGGTAATCAAGACAAAAGTGGATACATCCGGTTTAAAGTTCGATTCTAGTCAGATCTCAAGTGATGAGTATTTATGCAATGCAAAAAATAAAATAATTTAAAATTGCTACGACACAAACAGAAAATATGATCGTGATATTCCAAAACTTTAGATATGATAGTACGGCGGAAAAGAAAATTGAAAAATTGAATTTTACACTTAACCATCAATTTTCTATAGATATTATAACCTTTCAGTTTTGTGTGAAAATTACATTTGGTCGCTTAAAGTAGCAGCAACAACAAATCAAATTAATAAAAAATATTTTATCCGATGTATGCCGTCAAGGAGGATTTTAATAACTTGCATCCCTAATATCAATTATAATTACCAGCCAAACATGCCAATTCTTATAATAGATAGGCAAGTTGACTACGGGATATGAGTAATAAGTTCTATTTCGTATAGAAAATCAATTAAATGTCGTGATCCTTAATGATCTGAACTCTACATAAATTAGTTGTCGTCAAAACACTGATACCATAAGGATAAAAGAGATTTTAAGACAGGCTACTCGTTTGCAAATAAAATAGACTCGTATAACATAAAATAAAATATTAATCAAGTCTATTAGCTATGTGTAAATTAGGGTATGTGATCATCTCGTCATTGCAATAATAATAAATAATAAATTAATCAAAAAATATGTGCCGTATAGTAGCAGAAAAGATGTCGATTACTTTTCATCAGACTTATCCTTGTCGACTTTGGCTAACAATACATTTGTAAGGGAGAGTTAAGATAGAAAAAAGATCCACCATCGACTGCAATTGAAAGAGAAAATTTTCAATCTATTGATCTAAGTATAATGTACTATCATCAATAGATAGAAAAGCTCAATGATAAATACCGCATCAAATGAATAAAGAATAATAAAATTGTATCTTAACTCCCTTGGAGTCAGATGCGATTACTACTATCCTGATGAACTGTGGATATAATACTAATGATCGTGACAACATTGGAAATAACGAGGAAAATACTGTAATAATAATTAATAGATGGCTATTCTTGCAAGTAAGTTGATAACTAATACTGTACGCCCACGAAAAATTTCCATCAATCAATGGCTGCCTTACTTGCTAATAGAATACCGACTATCAATCATTCTGGCCATCAATAAAGTTATTAACTATTTCCGATCTATTATTACTTATTTACAACCGTTGTAGCCGCTAATCAATCAAAGAGAGACAAAACTATTCTAATTATCAATTCAATACAATTTAATGTAAAGACTATGGAGGCAATGCTCAAAATGAATCAATAACATCCTTCACTTTCTTTAGGATAGCATGGATTATTAATTTTTTTGGCTCCAATATATCCAGTGTATTAATGATATGTCTGCTATTATAGTAGTGGATATTATTTTTCATCGCCTGCTTTCTTATTGACAGTTTAATGTTGACTTTTCTTCTTTCGCTTTTACTTCTCAAATTTTTTTCCCTATCTTACATTTTATTCGCTTGTACGGGATAAATAGAGGCAAGATCGAGAAATAAAGTAAGTGCTTAAGATAAATTCATTAGACTGACTAAAAATATCTATCTAGCTCGGTCTATAAATAATGACGTACGAATTTGATTTCAAATTCATGTGGCTATCTATTACAACCAGGGTTAAATCGTATGCAACTGATTAATATTTACAAGGGGTGGGTAAAACTAAGAAGTGATCTATAAGAAATCATTATGACAAGATTAAGCAACACTTACGGCATTCAGCAAGCTATGCCATTCAATAAGACTCTGAATTGGCTATCTATATATTGCTCTATTCCATCCAATCCTCATAGACAACATTTAAATAAGTTATCCCCTTGCGCTGCATTTGCGGTATCATCAGAAAGAGTTATTTTGAACAACTTGACGTCATCTTTGAGCAATCATAAGACCAATTTTCAATAGGTATTAAATATTCAGTAGCGTTTTATTAACAATTTAAATGATAGAAAAAATATAGACAAGAAGATTATTGATAACGATGACTTCATTGGTGCATATAAATAAATAAAATATTTAAAAGTTCAATCGTTATTTAGCACCACGGTCATGTTTTTCAATCATAGTATCAAAGCAAAGAGTGTTTATAATCTATTCTAACCTATTTATACATTAAATTCTCAATTTGATCGCAGCTATCATCAAGAATTATGGTTAGTATTAATTAGCACAGTCTCTAGTTTACCCATTAAAAATCATATTGGTCCAATTGATCATCGCTCATGATATGAGTATGCTAAATTAACTAAGTTCGTTATAAAAAGTCAAGTACCGTGAAGCCGTAGGATAATAAAATGAAGATTTATCTTCTAAACAAGTAGTTACAGTAGCATGATTGATAGTCAAGGAAGAGTTATAATCTTAAGGAATTAAGAATCTCAATTTAATGCCATGCAAAGTGTTCGCGAGGGTGAGAATAAAAAAATGAATATTCTAAAGTAAATAAATGTCGACACGAAATTATACAATAAGATTTGAATTTTTCATCATATCAGGCGTTATTTACTAAAATGGGTAGAGGTAGGTTCAAAGATTTGATTGATGAAACGCAATTAATGAGAATATTATGATTGTATACTAGCGGAAATAATGATTATCTCGGTCCTTTCTTCAATTATCACATGGGGAAAGAAAGGACTGTTTCTATCCATACTACTAAGTCAAGATGGTAATTATCTATGAAAGATAATCGTCCCTATTGATACCTCAGTAAGCCTAAACGATGTACTACTAATTAAAATACTCCAAAGCATGAGACAATATCTACAAGGAATGAAACATGACTAGTTAAGTAACAATAAAGCAATCAACGCAAATGGTTGCAACGGAGATAAAGGTGTGAAACCAGCAGTCAGTAGCAGTGTAGGGATTTAGAAAGGGAAATAAATTGTTAATCATTGCTTCACTAGCAAATTTTCAGCACAGTAGGTATTGAAGACGAAGGGGTTGATATAAGCTAGTCTAGAGGTAATCAACCTACAATATTAATAGCTTAAAATATTGAAGTTTGGATAATGATCTATTAAAGGTAGTCATTTTTCGGGCATCAAGAAGATGATCATGATGGTAATAGCTTCCATCTTGACTTTTAAATATTCTTTAGTAAAACTGTAGTGAAAGTGCTGAGTAGAATACTATCTATAATGTTCTTTATGCCATAATCAATACAATTGACATTTTGCTATTTTTTACTGACTGTGAATAATTAAATTGCTAATAATACTCAATCCATCAATCCTAGTCATGAGTAATATTACGTCCTGTATCCTTTAAAACATGATAACGATGACGAGTATGATAGCTGTCTTGCTATTTTTCGGATGTTTATTGATAAGTCACATCATGCTAGGAGCACTCTTTCGTCCTAAATTATTAACTAAAATTACGATAATAGTATTGATAAGTTTCAATCTTGATTATTTTTGCATCTTTCAATTTTACTAGTATAGAAGGAATGATTCATCGACAATCATTAAAATAACGATGGTGATGATGATAATAAGGTTGTATCGTAGTTGGTTATTTATTTATTTATTTGTGTATTGTTTTTATTTTACTATTTTGCATTTGTTTTCAATATTTTATTTGCAATACTCTTATGCTGGTAGAAATCAAGCGTATAGAAAAGTCTATACAAATAGGTCAAGGAAGCTCAAAACAATGAAGATGAAATTGCAAAGTGGGAAAAAAATTTTTTCTCTTCATCTAGTGCCTCCCATTTTAAAGCCTATTCAAGATATCGTAAAAGTAATGCTATCATACTAGAATGACTCCATTTTACTTTTTTAATTCTATAATAAAATCAGTTGACAAGGACTGTAGCTAAGCTATTCCTCTCGATACTTAATCTATATAAAATATGACAAACTGGAGAGTGAGTAAAAAGTCAAGTAGGAAAGGAAACGACATGAGGAGCCAGATTCTGTATTAGCTACCACATCGATTTGAATAATGGATGGACGATGAATAATACGGAAGTCTTGACAGATTGATTATTGACCAACCAAATTATAGGAATCTATACAACAAGGCCAAGGAGAATAGAATAAAAAACTTCAATTCAACATGAATACCCTTGGATAGAACAACAGGAAAGAAAAAATTATTTGTCAACAAAGAAAAGAGAGAGGGAAAATGGAAGGCAAAAAGACAACCTCCTCACCATATTATTTAGCCCCACCTCCTGATCATTATACCACTCATCTATTATGACGATTATTATTACTACCGAGGAAATTTAATAACTATCAGAATAATAATAAGAAAAAAATGAATGTCTACAAGGGTTAATATCCAATAATTTCCATTCTATTCTAATACTATAACTTTGCCAATCGACCCCTATCCAGCAATATTAACTCGTTTCCTATCCAGACGTTATTTATTCATCTTGTGGCATCATCGTCGATCTTGCGCTGCAATTCTTTCTCCTTTCAAAATCAATCGTTTTAAGCAATGAGCCAGACTGGTTCTCCAACTACTACAACTACTACCGTTCTATCGGATTCGGATCAACCTTACCGTGTGGTTATTATTCACAGTAAGTTCTACGCCTATTCTGTGTTATAAAAATCGTCATAATAAATATTATTAAATAGGATAAAAATGAAACTGATGATCAATCTTGCTAGCCTATTTGATAAAAGAAAATTACAATTCAATCATCATCGCCATCACTTTTTATTCTAATTTTATTGATATTCTGAATATAGTCCAATAATATTCTTCTACCCTCTATATCCAATTTGATATTTGATCATAATATTTAATTTAAAGTTTGGACTGAAGAAGGTTAAAAAATACTTTCCTTTAGTATGTAGTAAGCAAATACTTTTTAATTTCTTTCCCTCTCATCATACTTGCTAAATAACATCAACTATTTAATATGGAGGAAATTAGACGGAAATGAAGCAATAGCTTGTTGTTGTATTTTAGAACATACATCAATCCTATATTCTTGTAGAATAATTATAATTTACTGCCATAATGTAAGTAAATTGATTCACACGTTGTATAGCAGGTTATCTACCCAATAATAAATTTAAATGTGAGAGAAATTATCTACCAATAATAGTCAAAGCGTCGTTGTTTCCAACTAAGCTCGTCAGTTCTTATCAAGAATTGCATGGAAAATTTAAGAGAAATTAGTTAATTGATGCTTGAGTAATGCGGATAAATTAAAAATATATTTAAATTATTAGCTAGATATTTTATAAGCTGTGTAAAACATGGATACTGTAAATTTGAAGCGCAAGTGAAATGATTTGAATATGACCGCATTCAATTTGCCAAGCCGATAGTAGTATTTTCGATTCTACGTATAAAAGATGATCATGATCATTTTCGCTAGCTAATACTACAGATCAGTAGTACGTCCTAGTTTGTACCCCAAAAACTGATATTAACCGTAAATGAACTAATTAACAAGGTAGTAAGCTTACCAAATTATGAAGAATATTTCTGATGGTAATCGATATCATTATACCATATCAGCGAATCAGAGCGATATTCATAAGCAGATTATATAGTTATAGGGTTATCAATATGGTTTTCGATGATAATCGATGACCATTCAATCGGCAAACTTAACAGACATTAACTTAAGAGATCCTGTAGTTGCCCGATCGTAGACGTAAATTTGGATACTTGCTTAGAAATGCTGTAGTACCTGTATTCGATATTGCTTATCACAATTACAAGCAAACTCTCTTGATAACCATCAGTCGATTACCAATTTATGGCAACATCAATTTGAAATTAGTATACTCGATTATGAAATTAGAAGGCGTCATAATAATTCAGTTTAATTATAGTTGGGAATTTTGGCCAATACCGACTACATTTGTAGTTGGAAGAATTTGATCAATCGATTACAAGGCGATGGTAAAGACTACTTTTGTCGCCCTTTCTGTTGATATTTTACTACATACTTCTGGATTGTACAAAAATAAGAGAAATGTTATGGTGTATTTGCTAGTGCTTTAACCATATAACATGACCGGATCATTCCTGATAAATTCCATTGAATTTGATTCTACTTAATCCCTCCGAGTAATGTTATTAGCTTCATTTAATAGAACTAGCAACAATAATATCCTATAGCAAATCTTAAACTACTGCTATCACTAACATGTTATCTACCATGACTCCCTTTCAAATAATTTTGGGGATCACGTAATTTTATGGACCACTCTTTGATTCAATTTATCATATGTGTAGTAAATTTTCCATCTCAATATAGATTATATAAATAGTTGGATAGAAAAAAGAAAATTTAGTTTTTATCATTTTTGTACTTTTTTCTTGACCTTACTACCAGCGATCATAACTATGATTGAACCTTTATTTAATATGCAAACAAAATTGGATCTGCTTTACAACTTTTAGCCGTCACTATATAAGCAGTACTTTTCTTGATAAGTTTGCCTATGGCCTTTATACGAATTACTCGTATTTGGATTGCACTCATGATTATAAGCGACGATGTATTTTTTAACCAATATTAATTATCCTTTTGAATAAGATTGTACTTTAACGTGAATAGGAAAGAGAAATGAAAAATGCCCATGATCGCCGATATCATGATCAATCATTGAAGTAATAATTGTAGGATATTAGCTACCGTGGAATATAGTGTTAATCAATAGCACATTTTTTTCCTGCTAGGTGTTTATGCCTTGAATTGAGTCTTAGTCATACCACTTTTATTGTTCATTCTATCATACCTCCTCTTGTTTCCTTCTTTCTGACCAATAATTGAGAATAAAAAGTCAATTCAATATCCAAGTACAAAAAGAGGGAAAATTCATCTGTTCTTTTCTTCCTCAAATTATGTTATTATCTTCCGATGTTTTGTTCATTGATCAATACATAATATAAGTCAGCAATTTATTTATTGACTTTGATATTTAAATGTATACTGGTGCTATTTTCCACTAATTCAATTTTAGACCCAAGCATTTATCAATCCTATATGAAGAATATTGAGCAACGTGATCAAGAAAAAGGTAACACCCATTGCGCTAAAATAGCCACCTTAGCCAACTTATAATTAATTATGGCGAAGAAAATTTTTTCCCATCTCGCATGCCTTGAAATGTGGTCTAATGGAAAGTCCTTTTTCAAGATTGTCATTGAATTTGGTTATTATTACCCCCTCAATATTTTTTCTTCTTCATAATTTAATATTAGAAATGAGCGGTAGTAGTTCATCCTATTTTCAGAAATTGTCAAACAAAGGATAGAAATGTTTTATTACTATTCAATATCCTTAATTGATGCTAGAGTTAACTGTTGTAGTCCTAAATTATTTTCAATACGCTAAATAGAATGGAAAATAAAAATAGTGTAATCGGACCCATCTTACAAGATGATTGACATTACTCGTCAAATCATTGTAGTTAACAGTGGATAAAGTTGATGACAATAGCTAACGATCAATCAGGAAATAGATTTGTCTCCTATTTAAATGAAAAAATATCTTGGCTAGAATGCAATAGAATTGATTTCACTTGGATAAAACGATAGAAGCAGAAAGAAGTGTATGCATTCGTAACCATGACAAAGAATTAATCAGTAATATTCTTTCTATTCTATATAAATATATTCACCTGTTCAATAATCGTTATTTAATAGCTATCGATCAAGAATCCAACATCAAGAGTGAAAATAAGCCTTGCATTAACATGACTCATGAAAACTCCATCAGCGAAATGACCGACTGTACAGGTAAGATTATGCAGTAAAAATAGAAAAAAGGATTAAACTAGAGAAGGTGACGATGATGAATTAGCTAGAAAAATACATGAAAAATGGATTCTCTCCTATTGCCGATCTTAGTGGGATTAACTTTCTCCTTAAGCAATATCATACAACAAGTCAATAACTGTTTTGTCTTTTAGCTGATCATTACTTTCCCTTCAGTCATCCAATTATATTGATCCCACCTTAGTTATTGACGATGACTATTTGATGAGATTAATTTGAAAATGATGAAAATTGCTAGTTAGTCACCATTGCACATGAGTAAAATTCATCAGGAGAAACTAATCACCTATTGGATACTCCCTCAATAACAGTTAAACATCAAGATACGATGTTTCTGCTCTCATTCTACTTGCTACAATATAGCATGTCTATAGGCTAAATTTTCATTAGCATTATTGCTAATGTCAATTTTTAGCTTGAGCATAAAATAGGCAGATAATTATAACATCTTTGAAGTAAAGATAGTGCCTGTTTTGAATCACCTAAAGGAGTAGTGCCTATAAGATCCATTTTACCCATTATTTAGCCAGAGAAAGTCAATCCTATCTCCTACATTTTTCTTGTAATAAAGGAAATATTATCCTATTGTCATCATTCTTTCCAGTATTTTACATTAAGCTTACAGGAACCTATTAGCTACTGCTTTGAACTATTTTTGAATGCATAAAAAAGAATTGGATATAGAAATAGTTAAAATAATGGATATCCTATTTATGCTTTGATATTCTTTATCGGCAATCACTACTCTACTACCTTCTTGGTATTTTACCCACTCGATATTGATTGAATTTTTCATCGTGCAAATTTGAATTGTAAAATTGACAATCCATAACTATCCATTGACCATCAGCTGATAATCATGATAGAACTATGTCTGGTAGTGCTATTAGGTGACCAAGATGGGACTAATTTCTACCCTAGTCAATTACATTAAACTGCAGCATAATTAGAGTGTCGATCATTAAGAAAGACGGGAAACATTAATGTCGACCGAAGTAACAATGAGCATCCTATACGTGCATCAATCTTTCTTCATCATTTAAAAAATTGTCAGTTCTTTTATTGCTTTAAAAGCAATAAAAAATATCCGACTGTCGACTATGTTGTCATTCTAATGGTCGTAGGATGTGTTAATTTGGAGTTTATTAATTTTAGCAGTTTTTACCGCAATTTGAATGTTATTGATACATTAATATTGCTCATAGACGATCGTGTATAATGCTGGTTTTAAGTAGACGTGTAAAGATATATCTTGTCTTTATAATAAGCATAAAAGTCGTCATACTCAAGCAATTGGCTAGTAAAATCATTGATCTGGCTCTTTTCAGATTACTTTATATGATGTACCAATTCAATATAAATTGAAATTAGTTTTGTTTCCTTATATTTAACCTGTTCCTAACACATTAACACTGATTCCAGCGCTTATGAGATTGCTTGTTTACTTGCATATGCAGTCATGATAGATATGAACAGATTTGACAGAAATAGAATGCAAGCAATTAGTTGCAAAATTGAGCTACTTTAACTCATTTTATTACTGTTGTAAAACATCTGTTTGGTATTAGTTCGGATCATCTTTATGCTACTTTAATATTAGACTGATATTTTGATTCTGAAAGCATTATTTTTGGAAGACTAGCAGCGATACAGGGAAAAGCTTTTTCTTTTGCCCCTATGCTCGTAGATTATTCCTATCGTATTTGAGGATTTGTAAACATTTTCGACCGATCTTATTAAAATAATTGCTGACAACATAAGCAATACCATAAGCAATACCATCACTTAATCAATTTTATATCATTTTCAGTCAGAACTAATTTCATGGACGTTATTAGCCCTCATTTAATGTCATACCATGGTCATACATAGATAGTAGCATTAGCTAAAGTAATTACTAGATTGCAATTTCCCATTTAGCAATAAAAATCTAGAATAGAGAGTAAATCCTTTTCTAAATATTAACCGTAACCTTTATTCTTAACTGTAGTGCCTGCCGAATCAGAGTATAAATTTAATTTTAGAAATTCTGTATCGTTTCCTCGAGGGAAAGAGAAGCAATTTTCCTTTATAAAGCATATATAGTGTATGGAATGAATTTAGTAAGATTTTAATGTAATACTGTCCTAGATTCTATTCGCTACTGTCTACGGCAATAATAGCAAATACAGTAACTGGCTTTAAACGAGAACAAGGAGCAGTTGTTGACATCCAAATTCTTTTCAACTTCACAACCAATTGCCTTCTCTAGCCCACGTAGGCATAACTCATTTCCGATCGCTTTAGACATGATATTTTGTTGAAAATATGCTCTCCATCTATAAAATAACAATATTGACTTATGGTTATTGTTTATGCCGATGTCTAGGCTATTCTATTTCATGGTATAATAATTAAAGAAAAAAACGATAGTCTAAAAAATAAATATCCCCGCGATGAATCATAGCTTGTATCTAACGACGAATCTATTGAATTGCGTGTAAAAGAGAATTTAGTTCTATTTAACATCATCAATTCCACGCCTAACAACGCATCATGAATAGAATATAGCACTGAACGAATGCGTAGGCTGAAATAGGAAACAATAAACGATGCCTTTAAAATCCCTGATAGCACTTTTAGACAACAACAATATCCATTTGCCACTTGTAATAAAAGTTTTATGCGGGGTTAAGATATCATTAAGAGTCATTACTTTATCAATTTGCAGTGACCATGGCCTGACGGCATCGACAAATTTTTATTCTTATTAATGAATATTCATAAAATAATTTCCTACGCTATTGGAATATCATCATTAGGAAAAGCATATAGAGGATAGATGTAGATTTTAGTAACGGCTAGTAGAAGATTTGTTAGCACAATCTCACTTTTCTATTACTTTCTTTCTTAACGATTTATTAGACAATAACGCGTTCTACAATATTAATGCTAGCGTCGCCTAAATAGACATAGCTTAGGCTATTTACATAGAATAGCAAGGTAATAGAATAAAATAAATGGCTAACTGGACGATAACGATGTAGGCCAAACCTCAATTAAATATGGTGAATACGATGTTAAGTCGTTATAGTCGTTGTCAGCACTTTTCGAATTAACCTATTTTAAGCTTTTGCCAATATTAGTCCAATTTTCTTTCTACTCCATCAAAGTATTGCCAATTTAAGCAATCAAGCTAGAGGAAAAAGTACTTCAAGGAAAGATGATATCATTTCATATCATTTTCTTTGTTAGCGATTTTTGCCCAAAATCTGTAAACTTTCTTGATATGGTCGATATCGAAACTGACATGATTTTAGCTATCCAGAAGTATTCAATTAGCATAAATGTATAAAAATAGCTTATAACGCCATCGGCTTTATAAGTTAAATAAAGATACTTGTTTTGATGGATTAATGCGAGCTACTATATTTTATAGTTGAAACGGCGCCAAATCATTTCTTTTTTTTCGCCTTTTCACAGCTGTAAATTCCTCAATTCGAAACTAACTTATCAATATACCGTAGAAAATTCTATAGTCTTTACTCCATTCTCTCTTATATTATTTAGTATGTCTGCGCCGCAAAAACTAAATTTTAATCAGACTCCGATACGAAGTATTTAGTAGATCTTTAGCAATCATACCCATAGGCAGCAAATAGAACTTTATTCACAGATTTCTTCTAGCAATTGAGTCTACCACAGATTGATATAATTTACCATGGCTGGTATTTTCTTCACTACTTCGCTCTATTAATGATAAGTAACTATATAGAGATACAATTTAAAACTGGTCTATATCCTTTTCAACAAGGTTATTATCACGTAGGATAATATGTAAACACTCAAGAGCTCAATTAACAAAACGCTATACAGTAGAACCTATATGACTGACTATAATCAAATATAACCTAAAACTTTCATTCAGATACTGCTATTACTGCCTCAAAATTAACAATTTTTAAATTTTAGCCAGAGAAAAATGATCTTTTGCGGTATCGAATCGATTTTTAATTATAAATACATAATTAATTAAAATACTTATTAATCATCGATAACTTGAAGCGCTCTAGCAGATTCATCAGAATTATTCCAGTGTAATCGAATTTAAAATTTCTTACACTACTAATTATAAAAAGGATAATTCGAATTATCATCGGTGACGGCATAAACGATAACTTGCTGCCGTCTAAAAAATTAAAAGTTAGTGCATGAATCTAATTTAAAATCCATACCGTATCTAATGGCGAGAAAGAAGACTGTATTAAAAAAATGGAATAATGCGGCGACAACCATTTCTAATATACAATAAGCAAATTAACTATCAGTCGTTGTAAATTAAAACTTCCTGTCGACAATATAAACGTATTCTATATTACTTTCTTCAACGGAAAAATAGCCATGTTGAGATAGTAAACTAACTTGCTATCAGGTACAAACTAGATTCCCTTAAATCTACCAGCATTTGATTATTATAATTATAATAGCTGATGGATATTGAATGGTATTCATTGTGGCATTGACTATTTGAATAGCTTAATAGAAGAATCTCTACATTGACTAAATTTTATTAAATGAGAATATTCCCTCCAAATTTTTGAGTAATGTTCTTAAGAAGCAAGGTACTACATGTCTTTGATATATACCCTCAACATTGCAAACTAGCTGTAGCATATATGTTAGGAATACTTATTGATAAAGCTCTGTGGCCTTGATTTCTAAACTAATTTCCTATATTCAAGTTTATACCTAACTTAGATGCTCCTTCAGAAAATTTATGCAAGCTAAAAATAAGATCAGTAATAAATTTCCAACTATCAACTGCAAAGTTAGTTTTGAAAATATACATATGGTAGATTATATCAATAGTTTAAATAGCGAAGGAAATCTAATAATTAGCCAATATAAACATAGCCTATTTAATATACAGCCAGTTCAATACCAATGGTATTATCAATAGATCACAACTAACATTAATCAGGAAGAACATAGTGCCATTTTTGATGCTTATTATAAATTTGATAAATTATAATTAATTAGTGGAAGAAGTAATACCATTTAGTCCTACCAGGCAATTGCATTAGTTATAAGGATGTAGATATGCATAGCTACCAAATTCTCTGGAGTGCTAGACCTAGGTAATAGTGTGATTAAGTGGGACAGGGAAAATACAAGCTAGAGTTCAACAGTTCGTATATCCAGTAGAATAGTACTGGCGATTATTGTACCATTAGACCTTAAAAATTTAGGAATAGGTCTATAACAGCATTACTTCGTATAGCGCGTTATTACGTTAGCTATTAATAATCAATCTGACTCTGCATTTCCACGCTCTGCCAACATGACTACGAATCACCCTTAACCTGTTTCGGTTATAGATTGTTCCACTCAAAAGTTTCGTCCGTTTCTGATACTGTCCGTCAAACTTACTTCCTTACTGTACTGTAATCTTTGGTGCTTATTTAATCGAGGAACTATTTTCTTGAAATATTTTCAGCTGTTTTAATAAAATTACCCTGTGCGATATTTTTCTTCGCTCAATAGGGTGTATAAAATTGAAAAGCATCTAAATTAAATATATATATATATACATACACTGTTAGATATGAGAACGTAGCTCCAAAGCGTTATTCTGCTATTCCGATAAACTATTCTGTCTTCCGCATTGTAAAGCGATGACTCAGATTTCTATGGAAATCTATTGCACTTTCGTTTTAAAACAATAACATCTAATTTTTAATGAGGCGGCGTCGTCCAAATTCATTAAAGGTCATGACTGAATAACTATTGATATGATTAACATAACTAGTTTCTAGTTCATATTTTCATTCGTAGAAAGAGATACAAATAACTTTTGAGTCTGCAAGACAAAATTTTACTCTCTTTGTACGATTTCGAAACGATACCTATAATTTTCACTTCTTTAATACATCTGAGAGAATTAATATGATATTAAATATGATGGACTGGTTTATATTATTACCCAATCCTAAGTTTTAGAAAGGAAGGACAGATTTTTTTGAAGTAGACCTAACAGAAATAACGAAATATCGCTATAATATGTAATAAACTTTACCCCATTAATGTCGGCAAATTTAAAATGAATGTCAGCGCTAACTACCATTCGTTAACACTCGCCTGATTTATACAATAATTTACACTGTTATTCAATTTCCTTGGCTAACTTGGTTGTCGCCAACAATCTATATTCTAAAAACTATTAATGATTGTTGATGTAGATTTTTAAAGCCTACAATTTTTAGTAGGCCTTGTATGACTGTATCCAATTATAACCCAGTTCAAACTCGTATTTTCTCTTTTGAATCATTTGGTTAAAATTTGCTATCCTTTTCTATTGAGTTAACAATTAATGAATTGGTTATCAATAGAAAAGTAGGTCAAATTAATTTTGTAAATATAGACTATGTAGATCCTACAACGCAAATGACTAGTAAAATATAAATATATTTATAGATATATAGACTTTCTAGTTAAATTTAATAACTTGTTTTCATCTGTTATCCTACGCTAAAATCCCCTTGCATCATCTTGCATCAATTAAAAAGCAAATCATTTTTGGCTGCAATTGCATATGAGCAAAATAGAAAGATACTACCATTTTGAATTGGATATTGTATGATACTTATAACAACATTGATGCAACCGTCGCAGTATTATCACTAGAGTTATTCTAGAAGGCAATCTTAAATTGTCATATGCAAAAGAGTTATTAAAGAGATATTAGATAGACTTAATGATTGCCAGTTATCCTCCGGTTGATGAACTGGTGAATCATCTAATCGATACAATTCTATTGAGTAGCTTAAGCTTTTGTAGCAAGATTTATAAAAAAGTTAGACGCGACAGCACACTTCCTAAATTATTGTATCATTTGCAATGACTAATCCATTGGAATACAAATTGGGTTCTAGCTAAATGGAGTAAAAATTTTGACATTAACCAAGGACGAATAATGCTTGTCATAATGATCGTTAACAATCGCTACCTTTTCTTACTCGATTGTTTTTAATCAGTAATTTGGGTCGTTATTTTATCATAGTGCTAAAGTTTTGCTTGATTATTTAGCAATGTACGCATTATTATTCAACGGAACAAATGGTAAAAATATAATCCATTATATCAGGCGTATTCGTATTAAATTGACATTTTTTGTCGATTTTCTTCCCCCTCTTTTGGGAAAATTCCACCTTCTATAGACATTTAATTTTATCTATTCATTCTATAGTGCTACGACAGTATTAGGAATAAGTACGGTACAGAAGTAAATAACAATATTACCCATCCAAAGAGTAATAGTCATGCTTAAAATCAGGCGACTATCGCGATTATTTTTCATATTATTTATATTATTTTTGGCTAATTTTTTTCTTTTTTATGTTTTTCTTTTGTGTGTACGCGTCTGTATCTTCCTTTCGTTGGCAAGTTGATTATATTAATTATAGTAATGTTCAGCGTTTCTTGGAAACGCTGAACATAAAACAGTATAAGTTTTTTATTACATTGTCCAACTTCATCACCTTACCCGTCGTCAATGCAAATAAAGTACGTAGGTGGATCTATTATACCCGTTTTATACTTAAATAATTCCAGATTGGATTGTCAACTGCTGAATTTTAAAACTTGTTGTCCAGCACATTTATTATCTGTACACAAGGGTAAATTTTTTGTATATCATAATCAATTGGTTTTCTATCTGACTCACACTATCAACATTGATTTTCTCTTGTACTAAAATGGAAAATAAGCCTCAAAAGAGTGTAATAGATCAGCAAGGAACACATTCCTGCAGAAGACTAGATAATAAGCCAGGATTTCTATATTTTTCTTTATTTTAATGTAGTTGCAGTCTTATTATTTACGCTAGTGTAGTAGACTATTTACTCGCCTGCAAGCGCAGGGATTAGCTTCTATTTTGATGTCTATATTATCATTTTATTAAATTATGGTTACAAATGATAGTACAGGATATCAAGTCAAGTTGCTTTCTATATAACGGATTTCCATTTTTCAATGTATATTCCGCTATTTTATAATGCATAGCTTAGTAATGATTGATCCCTTAAAACAGAGATTTATTTTAAGAAATAGGCTAGCGGCGTTATGATTACTTTCATGTGATGATATAATCTAGAGGGGAAAAAATGGTACGGAATGATACAGATGATCATCGGCATTGCAACCAATACAAAGTTGTAATTATTCTTAAGAATTAAATATGAAGGTAGAAAGCAGGGTAGTGAATAGAAAAAAAACATCTTGAAAATTACTGCTATATGCAGGACTAGTATATAAATTAATAATACCTAGCGTAAAAGGTTAGGCACTTTCAATAATTTATCTTGGAAGTCAGATCTATTACTAGTACTCAAAATATAAAAATCACCAGCACTGAAAGGCAACCCTATTGCATTCTACTATGACTTTGACCATGCCATTTTTCACAGTATAGCAATAGAATTGGCCACAAAATCAATTGAATATATGATGAAAAACAATAACAATAATAACCCCGTAAAATTATAAAATAAAGATGAATTCAAGACTATTGATTCACATTCTTTAATAGCACTTTTTATAGATTTGATTATAGAAAGGTGACCGTATGACGTAGCCGATGGCTCTATCCTACTATTCTATGCATACATTTTTGAAGTCCCCTTTTACACTTTTGATGATGTATGCAGCGTATCAATAGAGTTGAAATAATCTAATGCCAATGAGGGAAAATTTTTAATTGTCATCACTCTTTAATTATGTAAGAGCTAGACATAGTTGCTATTGAATATCAAGCACTATGATGGACTCTTCTACAGTCTTTACAATTATAGCTGTTATCACGTTTTGCCAGCCATCCAATGACGACAATAATATTAGTCCAATCAGAAGATTGGAAAATTATTCCATAACTCTACTTATTACCAGAGTTGATAGATGGATTTCATTCAATTTTAATTCGTATTGAATACAATACAACCACAAAAGAAAATGATCTACAATCCTATGGATCTTCACCTGATCGATTGCTTCCTTATTCATTAGATCCGACGTATATCATATACGTTGGCGTTATTATTGTTGTTGTTATTTTCATGTTATAAGTAGTACTGAACCTATCCCTTAATATCATTTTATCACTTTTTTTGTAACAGTAAAATCTTTCTTCTATACTTGTTACTATTAAATACACTTGTATTTCTCTTTTAAAATTCAATTTTTCTCCTCAAACTTATTTTTCATGACCATTCTCGACGTTATGTTTTCCAATCCAGAAGTCAGCTCATCACCATCGTCAAAACCAGCTAGTCCTGCTGAATCACCTTCCAGTACCGGCGGTGGCTCTAATCCAAATGGCAGTGGCAATCGTTCCAATAATAACGGTTTGTAAAGGATTTTTTATTTCTCCAGCAATACAACCGATATTACGAGGAAATTTTTTTATTTATTGCGCCTTGATTTCCTAATCTAAATCTCTTCTTGCCCTATTTCAATAAGTAAATTATCGGAATTAGCGTAAAAAAAGTCTTTTAACGTGTTAATGTAACAGCGATGAAATTAAACTCTAGTGTTATCAACTATCATCCGTATTTTTATTGTCATCTCTTCTATTTTATTATCCCTTCCATAAGTTTGGATATTTCAATATAGAATTGATAGCTTAGCTTTAATAATCTCAAATTAATGTCAAAAAAATTATTTAAATTGATAATACTAGTTTTCTATTCACTATTTCTATATTACGAAAATATCTAGAAGCGCAACTTTTTAGATACTATGGGTAAATAGCAATTTTGTTGAAAAGTACTTATTTAGATTGAGTGGTATCAGATTAAAGCAAAAATACTTAGATTTATAACTGTTTAAAAAAACAACATCTGGTAGAGTACCGATATTATTAATAGTACCCAACTAAGCGAAAAAAATGGCGTTCAATCACATTCTTTTTTCAACATGTTCTTAATGATATATTTTTACTCTTTTAAATTTTAATTATAACCGGCAAGTGATAATTTTCTAGTCTGATTTAGCTATAGAAAAAAGGAAAATTTAGTCAATAGTTTGCCTTACTTTTAGCCATACATAAGATCAGTTATCATAGATTACTCCCTCTCTTCCCCAAAAATGCAGCAGATTAAAAATGCCAGAAAAATGTTCAAAGGAAAGGATAGGGAGAGTGTGGGAGTTGAGCTGGCAGATTTCTATTCTTTACCTGCGATTGTTACAACATTTACGATACAGTATCATGCTCATATTGTTCTCAGTATTTGTTGATACTTTAAAAGGACCAATTGATTGAATGCTGTATTGCTATATAGGAAGGAAGCGAGTCTAAATTAAATTAAACTGTGTCAGGAAATTTAGAATTATAATAGAGTAGATCATTATAAAGGTATATTTAACCAAACTTGATTCTCATAGTTAATATCAATACCTTTAATATTTTTTAATGAATATTATCCCAAGAGTAATTTAATGTTACTATTTATATCCAAAAATTAAATCTAATGCAGGTGCCTTTTCTCATTTTATGGCCGCTATTCATTTCAATTTCTCCTGTATGATTAACTATAGATTTACCTTTATTGTCAGAGTATATCTATTCCGTCAGTCTTCCACATTCTTTGACTCGCCTTTATAATGCATTATGATCATCGATAATTTATATATAATACGCATATATACGTATACATATGCCTATACGTCAATGTAAGAAATAAGTGAATAATATAGCGTTAATAATTTGACTGATCATCTGCTGTATTAACTCATCAGAGGCATGAAATTAATTAATCATAAAATGTATTGCCATCTTTTTTTTTATTTAAAATCTACATTTTATTAATAATATAAATGCATGTTTATATGCATGTCATTTATTTTTTAATATACTGGCTATTGACAATTATGGCATGATTGACATTGAAAATGGAAGATAAACAACTTCAGTTAACCACGCTATCACTACAAAATTTTACAAACAACAATACTTATGGTGAAAATACTACTGATTCCTAGTATTGAACGTTAATCTTAGCCTCGTCTTCATATCATGATAACAGTAGTAACCGATAATATGAAAGTTACTCCATTAAATACTTTTGTTTGCATATCAAATGACGCTTAGCTTTCAAGTCAAAGGACTATCAGTTATAAACGATTAATATTGTGTGTGATATCGGTGACATTTCTACTTGGCCATAATATTAAAAGCCATTCGCTTTCTTCTTCCGCTTGTTGACCCAAGCCATTTAATTTAGAAACCTTATTTAAAACTGTACTTTCTATTGGAAATCAAAGACATAAAAGCAAGGAGTTAGTAGGATAACCGTTTCATCGGATTTGCATAATCCTCTTTAAGTTCTGATAACCAATTCATATTCAATTTGCTAATGCTGCATATATGCGCCTTTTTCAGCGCAATATTGAATTTCTCAACGTCGTACTAACTTTATTCTGTACGAAGTATATTCAAATCGCTTGTATGTTACAATCGAAAAATTTATCTTCTCATACTATCCCAATAGTAAAACTTTAAAATTTTTGTGATATAATGACTACCTTATATATTTAGCAGTATTTAAGAAAATTCAATTTAATAGTAGCGGTACTGGATTCAACTATTAGAGTAGATCTACTTTATATACGGTATGCTATCTTTTACGCCGATATTTAGTAATTTTCATTAACGAAAACTCAATGTGAATTCTTATCTACTGAATTTATTATGATAGCAAGGATCGTAATTAATTAATACATCTGTATGCATAATTTAATAGTGTAAGCGATACTCTACGTACTCTCTTATATGCCAATTATTGCTTCAGTCGAACGATTACGTTCTTAATTAACAGAGAAAATTATACATAATATATGCCTTGTTTCGGCAATACACTACTTATTAATTAATTATATTAATAATTAATTGACAATTACATTTTATCCGTTGACATAAACCAGTTAATTAATTAAAAAGGTGGATCTAGGCAGTAAGCAAAGAAAAAAGTGTAACTACCTCACTAAAGAAGTTAATAATTTGTTGTGATCTACTAATACTCATTTATCCACATGTTAAAATCGAGTAAATGATGATCACAGTTAAAGATCACAAAATTGTATTAGTTGGATGAGAATTATATTTAGATGTAAAGTACAATTGTATGATCTGTTTCGCCATAGTTGCTCTTACTCAATAGATTGCTGAGTATACAGTTTTTATATCCGGCGTAAAATAATCACATAATTTATTATCGAATATGAAAGTATTTTTTAAAAAATTGCTAACTTAATTGCAGACGAAATGATGAAAAATATTTGTGGCATCTTTACATAATAGGAATCGTGTATTGAAAGCCTTTAATTATTACACGCGTTCATAGATTTGTGTGTTTATTGCATTGCCAATGCCAAGCAAATTATTATTGCACTATTCAAATATATATTCAATATTCATTCTTTAAGTCTGGCCTTACTAACAAATGGGTACTTACAAATTACTGATCTATAAAAAAATTACCTAATGTTCTATATTCTGAGTTATTTAAATCCGTAGTAACGTCATCGCTTTAAAAATAGATTCAATATCAATTTGCTTCAGTCCGGATTTATAAAATTTTAGTAAAAAAGATAGACAACTACCCAAAGTATAAACTTTAACTAATTGTCTATTGAGCGAACTACAGAATATGGAATAGTAAAGTTGCTAAATCTCGTAAATTTTCTGACGATTGTCTTTTTTTTCTACGATTCTTTTCCAATCTCTAATTAAAAATCATACGATAATCAACGTCATTGCTTCCATAGTAACATTTTCATAATTTAATTTATTTCTGTCAGATTGTTAAGCTAAAAAACTGATAAGTTTATGACATGAATCACTGAGTATATCATATATGCATAGTAATGTAACAATGAAATTTTATGCACTATAGTTGCTAGCCTCGAATACTGGATATTTCAAAAATTTGTGTCCAATTCAGTTATCTTAAACCTAAATTGTAATAACCAAGTAATAGTCTCCTGCTATTACTACTACTATAATTACCTGAGATCAATACATCTCTCAATTGTGATTGTAAATTAATTTAAATTCACAACTACTTTTACATATTGGTAAAGCATGATAAAATAGTTCATAAATACATTTGAGCCTCTATTTGAGGCTATCAACATGAGTTTTGAATGTAAAGGCTTATTCAAAGTTAACTTAATAAGAGCAAATTGACATCTAAGCAAATACGTCTTTACATTATTTGATAATTTTTTAGCCAGTTATGATCTTAATTAATTTTATTAAGTCAATATCACAATTGAGCTATTAATAAATATGACGAATTTTGTTATCCAAGAACTTCATCGAATTTTAATTCCTTTGATACTACCGATTTATTTCATTTCAAATCTCATATTAATTTTCGCCAACTGATTATAGTATATTTGGCAAATGATAAAGTTCCACGGTTACCGGATTTATTTCTACTAAAATCAAGAAACCTATTTACGAATTTTAATGTATAATATAATAAAGATAAAAATGGAGCTATAGTCAAATTTGTTTCATTAAATAGAAGGTCAATATGAACTTATATGCAATATATCTAAGCATTTTTTAAATATACTATATCAATATCCCAAAAATCCAATTACAAATGTAGTAGTGGACAATAGATCAAGTATACGTTGTTAAATAGTTTGCTGCTTTGGTTGATGAAACTGTGTATATGAAACTATGTATATGAAATAAGTAGCTAAAAATTCATTTATGGTTATTGCATATAGCATACTAAATAAGCAATTTTAACTACTGTATATATTAATATAATTGTTACGTTCTCATCATTAGGTGGTCAAATCCAATTGTGGCAGTTCCTGTTGGAGTTACTGAATGACAATCAGAACAGTTCTTGCATTAGTTGGGAAGGAACCAATGGTGAATTTCAATTGCGTGATCCTGATGAAGTAGCAAGACGTTGGGGTGAACGTAAAAGCAAGCCCAACATGAACTACGATAAATTAAGTCGTGCGCTTCGTTATTATTACGAGAAGAATATTATGACGAAAATCCATGGCAAGCGATACGCATACAAATTCGACTTTAATAGCTTGGTACAACTTAGTCAACAAAGTCAAGGTGTAACCAATATTAAATTGCCTAATTTTGACGCAAACATCGTTGCTAAAGAGGTTTATCATTATCCCACAATGACTGCTTATCGAGCTCCACCCCCATCATTGCATAATACAACTGCATTATATCATCCATATCTGAACGGATTCCATACCATATCGCAACAACCAAGTTTGGCTTATCCACCACTACCAAGATTACCTGGGCCTTGTTGGGCATCATGTGGCGGTAACTACTATTAATGGGAAGTTACGATTACTTTCAAAGGGCACCCTTAACATCTCACATTCTTACACTTGCTATCATATCTATATCCTTCTGCGAATGTATTTCCAAAATCAGCTTTTGATTATGGTAGATGAAGTGTGTTTATAAACAAGAATGATTGCCAAGTCAAATCAAGAATTTCCTATCATCAGATAAAGCCACGTAGAAATAGTGAGCTTAAAGCGAATATAAATCGCGTTCCAAATGGTGAAAATATCCAATGATGGTACTTATCAATGCCTACTTGCATCCTACTAATTGCTGTATCAATATGATTCCGTTTATTAATTCAAGCTCAAGTTGATGGCATATTATTAGATGTGTGATTAAACATGATGCTTTGCAACCGTTATAAAACTTTATTTTAACATTTAATGGCAGTAAAATAATATTGCCATCTGCATCTTCATAAACTATCATTCTTTATTCTTGATTTATTGCACTTACAAATGAAAGAAAGAATCAATATTTTATTTGTTATTCTAATAATATCATTCTTCTTGAGTATTATACTAGCAAGAAATATAGAAAGGCTTGCATGTATCCAATTATATGTCTTACCAAAAGTCTTGATCATAATTTCAGCTGTATAGACTATTATTTAAATTTTTCTGTCGATATTCTTCTTTTATGCCCTGTAAACATGGCTTTCTATTTTTTCTTATTGTTAGTGAACCTTCTAAATTTTAAATCTATCTCATTTCCTTTTACATAATGAAATAATGCGCGTACACACGCAAAATATTGCATGTGCTTTGAGTCTTAGAAACAGTTATATTAAAAATATATATTCCTGTATGGTAACAAATCAATGGATCTATCTGTCTATAAATATAAGTGTACATAAAAAATATTTACCCAATTTATCTATCTGTCAATCTATCTATCCGTCGATTTGTCTATCCATCTACCTACCTATCTACTTGTCTATCTACATATCTATCTATCTATCTATCTATCTATCTATCTATCTATCTACTTGTCTATCTATCTGTCAATCAATCTATCTATCAATCAGTCAATCTATCTATTTAGCTACCTGTTCATCTGTGTATGCAACTGCGTATCTAACTATTTATTTGTCAATCTATTTAACTTAATATATAAATTATTGAGCCAGATTTATGTTACAAGTTATAATGGCAATCAGTTATGCTATTCCTGGGTTTGCTTCTCGAAGCAACGAATTATTCTGTTTATGAAGGAAGACTTAAAAGTTTTTATGTTGTGCGGTGTCTTGTTACAGCTGTATCAACATTAATGGTATTATTATTTGTCTTAATTTCAGCAAGTTGAGTGCCATTATAACTTGATCACCTCAAATATTCTACAATCACAGCTTTTAGTTATGCTGAAAGAAGATTTGCTATTCTATCATGAATATATTCTTAACTTATATAGTATGCAAATATTGAAATTCTTATTTTATTTAGCCATTACATTACAGTATATTGATTATAGCAGACACAAATTACTTACCTGCTAACATAAATCATAGTTATCATCAATTGGATATGGTATATACTGTTGACTGATTATTCCTTTTTACGAGTATAAACTGTCCAATTGATTGTACGAGAAAGATTTGTATCATATACAAATTCCATGTTTAATAATAGATTTCTTATTATTAATCTTTTAATTTTTCGGCAGGAAATTGCCAGTGTGGAAGCCTATTTCCTTTATTATCCAGTCTTATGGTCAACATGCTTTGTTCTATTTTGAGTTTACTGTTATAACTATTTTTGGTTGCTTTCTGCTTTTCAAGTAGCTATATACTATTATACAGCATTATAAAAGTAGATCAGTATTTCACACCGAATTCATACTGCTATGATAATTTGTGGATGTGTTATTGCTAATATTGATAAATGATACTCTCCATCTAAATTCGTTATGATCAATTTATCCACATAAACATGTAAATATCCATATCAAAATATCTGTTATACATGCATATAAAATGATGATTATATTAATCTCATTTCCATTTTATTGAATAATGATATGACTTATGCACACTATCTGTTTAGCTCTATAAAAATGTTTGTCGTTCCACAGGCCATCGCCTATAGCTGTTGATATTTTGATGATATTTTATTTTATTTGATCCTGTGATTTAATTTAAGCGTTCAGTTATATCATTCACTCAATTTGGGTCATAACCACATCACTTTGTTATATCTTAAAATCTATCTCTCTCTCTATATATATATATGTATACGGTATTAAAAGTAAACTGAATTAATCTTACTGATTGAACACGGTTGCAAAGCTAAGGTTAAATATTCTTATTTATGATTATTGATTATATTGCCTTTTATTTGTCGGTATAAACAACATTGTGGACTACTGTGTTTTTTTGGGGGGCATCATGATGGCATTTAGCATTGCCAGCATTTATATCAATGCTCTTTGTCAACACCACTAATACTATGGCATAATTTACTGTCTGATAGTAGACATTTTAAATCAGAAATTTTTTCTTACTATTATATTTGGTGCATAAGACTGGTTTCCAAAAATTTTATTTAATTATCCATTTTATTTGACTTGATATAAATCCCTATTGGCCGAAATGTCCATTTTTCATCCGGCTGTAATGTATCATTGTAAATGATACCATAAGAAATATTAGTTACTATTAACCAATCAAACTTTTCAGTTTTATTGGCATGGCTAAAAAGTAATATGGCCATTATCTATGATTATGCGTATCATCAATTACAGTTTATTCATATATATGTAAGCTTAATGCATTGATTCTAATTTTAATGATGGCTTATCTTTCAAACACTATTATTGCAGTAAAGTTTACTTTCATCTGGTCTGCAAATTAAGCTACCGATATCGTTTAATGAATTAATTCATTCTACGGGTATGCGCGTATTATTGATGAAGTCGACACGCCATTCGTTGAGTATCTCTACGTCGACTAGATCAGAGCAAAACAATCTTGCAAGTTCGATCTGTTGCCTGTTTGAGTTCAAGACTAACTGAGCGGCAGTATTTATCGATTAGCGTAAATTAAGATCCAATTAAGTTACGAATAGTGTCTGTGCAATATTCTCGTTGCTTATTTACATTTCGAGTTGCAAGTCGAGCTGTCTGTAGACCCTATACTGTAGAGCGAACGTACTATAGCCAGTAGACCTAACCATTTTCCCGTGCCATATCCAAAAAATGCCGCTGAAACGGCTGTATATCTTCATTATGCAACAAATGCATTGAAGATGCGTAGCCTTTTCCGTAGCATTTAAGGATATGCGATCAGCGGACGTTGTTACTCTGGTATGTCGTTTGACGATTTACTAAGCTACTCTACTCTTGTTTATTAAACAATCTTGGGTTAAAATTGACTATAATCTATAAAATTATAGCTTAAATAAGTCATATTAACTATAAATGCGTTAAAATCAGTACTATACTGCCGAGAAAGCAGACGCAAGATGTCCAAACTAACTGTGTATTTCATTCCGATCTTCGCCAGCAGTGAGAACTAGAAAGACCTCGACTGACCACTCCTTCAGACAGACGGATTTTTCTTCCCGAATGAGGCCATCAATATGGAAAAATGGCTACTTCCAATTTTTAGTATGGATCTTCCCTGTCTATTTTGGAAATCACTAGTTACTAATTGAAATAACATCGACGATCTTACAGTACTGTTTGCAAGCAGAATTTAGAAATGGATAACAAGAATCAACGCCATATTACTTCATTTAGAAAAAATCAGTCCCTTTCAAATCGGTGGTCTGCTGACTAAAGTAATGTTCTACAGTAAGCAAGTGTTTGAAACACTATTTTGACGAAATGAAGGCGACAGTTCTGTCCGTTCAAGAGTGAAGAGTCCTGTTTCAGGTCTCCTTTCTAGTAATCCATGTACACTTGTACAATGTAGAGTAGACCATAGGAGAACAGTAAAAGTTGTTTGAATCATTGCTTACCCCTCTCCACTCTAACCCTAACCGTAACTGAGAGGGTAAGCAATGATTTAAACAACTTTTGCTATTCTACTATGGTCTACTGTACACTGTACAGTTCTACAGCATTGTGTAGTGAAGTCAATTCTTAACTGCGTGCCAGCGCCATGCTATCTGTTTGCTTTCAAGTTTCTATTTCAAAAGAAAATTACAGATCAAGTAGCTTACTCGCCTGATTTGAAGCGCGGAGCTTACTGTACTAGAAAGTTGATAGTGTAAAATATATATACAGTACATACCGCATTTCTCCAATCTTACCAGTAACTCTCCATTTTTAGCTATGTGGAACATTCTTACCCACTCACTCATATAATATATACTAGTGCAAACTCCCGTCGCTTTGCTGACGGTTTACGATAATGTGCTCATTTAACACTCATGCATATAATATATATATATATGACAATATTACAGTACATACCGCATTTCTCTAATCTTACAGTAACTCTCCATTTTTAGCTATGCGGAACATTCTTACCCACTCACTCATATAATATATACAGTACATACCGCATTTCTCTAATCTTACAGTAACCCTCCATTTTTAGCTATGTGGAACAATCTTACCCACTCACTCATTATAATATATACTACTATACAGTACAGTACATACAGCATTTCTCCAATCTTACAGTAACCCTCCATTTTTAGCTATGTGGAACAATCTTACCCACTCACTTATATAATATATACTTGAAGATTCCTTTTTAGTTGGTTAGTTAGTCGGTTGGATAGTCAACTAGTTTTTCAATTGATATTTAATTGTAAAGACTATAATCTTGGGTGCCGAGATTTCTTCAGTATTAAATGATAGTAAATCTCTGACTTTCTCGTCTACACTATCTGTGACGCTATAATTATACCACAGTATTCGGTCGTTGGAACTGAATTATTTGGTGATATAGATAATCTCGCCTCTTTAAGTTAGTAAGTGGCGTTCTCCGCAAGGATTGGCGTGTGTAGACTACTTTGTCACTAGTGGTGTTTGACAATACTATATACATACAGTACAGCATTTCTCCAATCTTATAGTAACTCTTCATTGTTAGCTATGTGGAACATTGAGACCCACTCACTCATATAGTATATGACATATCCTGATATACATACCGCATTTCTCCAATCTTATAGTAACTCTCCATTGTTAGCTATGTGGAACAATCTTACCCACTCACTTATATGACATATCCTGATATACATACCGCATTTCTCCAATCTTATAGTAACTCTCCATTGTTCGCTATGTGGAACAATCTTACCCACTCACTTATATGACATATCCTGATATACATACCGCATTTCTCCAATCTTATAGTAACTTTCATTGTTAGCTATGTGGAACATTGAGACCCACTCACTCATATAGTATATGACATATCCTGATATACATACCGCATTTCTCCAATCTTATAGTAACTCTCCATTGTTAGCTATGTGGAACATATCTGACCCACGCACTCACCCGCCCGTGAGCTCCAATTTTGATAGGTTTAGTATGAGAAATGGGAAGAAAAGTGTGGTGACTGTCTTCAAGTCAAAATGACTTGATCCCAGTTGCACCAGTGTGCCACACTACCCGATGGTGGCCGTCAGCACAGGACGGACCGCAGTTAGGACTGGTGAATTGTGGGCCAAGCAAGCCGACAAGGGAGTAGGGGTCAGTATAGCTGGCGACTACTGCATCAGGCACTGGAGTGCAATACGCAATTGTTTATTATTGGTCGATGGGGTCAAAATTTCAAATAGGAAGGTGGCGCCAAGACGAGCTGCGACAAATACTATAGTGTGTTTAATACAGTCGTTGTATGGGCATAGAAACACCAATAGAAAGGAGGGGGAAGAAGCAGCAAAGCCATCTTGGCTAATTTGCAGCTGGCCATCTTGCCAAGACGACGAGAATTCAATTCATTCTAACGCCATTAGCAAGCATTTCTTGGCAGTTTTTTCATTGCTAATGGACAATTAAGGTATGGCAGAGTTTGTTGTCGGTGATGCTTTGATGCTTGTGTAGTCTAGATTGCCTTGATGCAAATGAATCCAGGTTATCCACGTACAGTATTGATAGGAGTCGTTCTTTTCAGCTGGATGCAGACACTTTTACCCTTCAAGGCTTACTTGGCGTCGATATTGCTTGTCAATTATCCAATGCTAGTCATTTCTTACACTGGTGCTTCCTGACTTGAAGCAATTTTACTATATTAGCATCAATTATAGGAGTGAACTACACGACGTGTCGAAAATACAGTACAGTAGATTGGTATTTTCCACATGTAATAGAGTAGACTGGTAGAGAGAGATTGATGGAGTCGATTTTCACATGCTGTATATTAGTGTCCAATGGACATAGAATATGCAGGAATGATAGATTGATGTGGATGCCATGTTGCTATTTCGACGTGTAATAAAGTAGACTGGTAGAGAGAGATTGATGGAGTCGATTTTTCACATGCTTGTACATTAGTGTCCAATGGACATAGAATATGCAGGAATGATGGATGGATGTGGATGCCATGTTGCTATTTCGACGTGTAATAAAGTAGACTGGTAGAGAAAGATTGATGGAGTCGATTTTTCACATGCTTGTACATTAGTGTCCAATGGACATAGAATATGCAGGAATGATGGATGGATGTGGATGCCATGTTGCTATTTCGACGTGTAATAAAGTAGACTGGTAGAGAGAGATTGATGGAGTCGATTTTTCACATGCTGTACATTAGTGTCCAATGGACATAGAATATGCAGGAATGATCGATGGATGTGGATGCCATGTTGCTTCATTGACAGTAATAATTTCACCTTGAAATGCTTGTACATCTTCTATCATGCACTCCATTTTCTTTTACAGTAGTACTATTGGCCATGGTAGTGTTGCACACTCGATAATTTTGCACTACCAATGCAATAGACATGGCGTTTTTGGCAACGCTCGGTAAAGTTCGTCGTCTTCTTCTTTTACCTCTAGGAGAGAGAGAGAGCGATTGAAGATTGGTCTCGTTTCTTGTTCCGTGTTGATTTTTCTCCATTTCCCCAATCTCCTGCCTGTAAAAGTAATGTAAGCAATAGTCCTCTACTATTTTCGATGCCATCGTATCAACGATGGACTGTATTACTTCCAATCATGCCAACTCCTAAATTCTTGCTGTTACTTAGTAAAACGACACACCTCAAGCCTATTTCTAGCAACGATGACTTCTCAGTACGATCTAGCCCGTCAGTTAAAAAAATGGGCAGTCGAAGAAATGAAATTTCAACAGCATGCCATGTATACTGGTGATCAACTACCAACACAAGATGATTTCTTAAGGTATGCGAGCCAAGTGGAAAGAGTAAAACGGCCATCAATCAATCAATTAGCAAAATGCTCACTTTACAATGAACAATTTTTATGCTTCAATGTAGTAATTTACCTTACAAATAGTTCGTCTTCGAATCCAAAGGTGTTCTCTGTCCAAAGGAAATGACTATATCTTGTACAGCATAGTACCGCCGGATCAATACCCGGAATACAATATCGCATAATTTTGAGCATGCAATAAATAAATTTGTTTCCGTCAGTACTAGAGTAGTCGCATCCTTCAGACCTAATTTAGTGTTCTATTTACAGCGATACTATACAGTAGTATAAGTTAAACAGCCAAGTATAGCAATTCTACATCTCGTCGTCATGACCTTGTTCTACTCCACACCACAGTTCTGTAAATTGTCCATTTCCACAGCGAATTATTCGATCATCGTTACCCAGCCAATCCATTATTTCACAATACTCTTAAAGACGGTAGTATCTCTATTCTTGAATCAATCAATTAATTTGTTAATCATACTCGTAGTAGAATCTCTTTACTCTTTTACTACAGCTCAAAATCGTTTCTGGAAATGATACAGGTCTACATTGCTTTTCTTGTTTTGTACAGACTGTGCCGTGGTTCAACTGTGGAAATATGGAAATTTTTAATAAATAATATTTCCTCCTTAGAGTAAGTATCAACGACTTGACAAGTATGTACATCTAGAATACTACAGTACTGAATCATTGGCTGAATGGCTATTGAAGTAGGCTTTGCATTTGTTACCATTCATTTTAGCTGTGGTCAACGCAGCTAACTTTTTGAACATCAGCACTGTAGCGGCATTGTTGGGATAATGATAAATAATGTACTCGATCCATTTCGTAGTACCTCGTTGTTAGGATTACAAATGAGCAAAGCACTATTTTCCTTAGTAATTCTGTAGAGGACTAATAGATCTTCTTAAGAAGTAACTACTTTACCTGTTAATGCTACCATTTCTTAATCAACTAGCACGGTTAGGGTTGTCAAAGGAAATCTAGCCATTAACGATCATCACTATCGACAACAACAGCAGCAATCTAATGAAAACAACAGCGATCGAAGCGATGTGATGCAAGCATTACGTAATGAGCGTGAAGAATTAATGGAAGAATTGAAAAAACTAGAGGAAGATAATCGCTTAGTGGAAAGTGAAATTGACAGATTGGAAAGAAGCGTGACAGATTTAGGTAAATTTCACATTCTATCCAAATTATGCATTTCATATGTATTACTAACCAAGTAGACTCCCATCATCCTTTTCAATATTTTTCTAGCCTAAAAGAAATTGAATTTGCAATTATTAGCTAACGTTGTTGCTCTTACGATTGCACAAATAAAAATCAATCACCCTTGCAGAATGTGCTGATCTATTTTGAGTGCACAACAATAAGTAAATAAAACTTATGTTTAATAATACTATACTCTATCTATTATCATAGAAATGAATATTGAAAGTGATCGAAATAAGTTATTGGAATGCCAAAAAAGCCAATTTTTAATATCAACATACAATCAACAAAGTCAAGATTATTCATCACAGTTGAAAAACTTTGGACAGACGATAGATAAATTTGTACAGAGTAAAAATTTCGCCCAGAATTCAATATCAAGGGAAAAATATGCTTCAAACACGACCGATAGCGGCTATGGACAGGATCAACTCCGTTTGGAATCAATCTGTGAGGTACTTGTCAATGACGATATTGGAAGCATTTTAAGCTCAGTTTTCCACTAGCCGTTACTTTGTAAATGTGACTTTAGATACTACTACAGTATTTTGCATTATCATAGGGTATTAGAAAAATTTGTATTATAGAATCGTCATAATAACGAAATAATTTTATAACTTAATCAGTGGTTATAACATCTCCATTATAAATATTATTATTTTTCATACAAGATTATTTAAAAGATGTAGCGATTTTGAAGTACACGATCCTGTAGAGTATAATGTTAAATTAATTCCCCATAAATGCACGGTATTTTATGCTAGCGAGATATTCGGCGAGTAAGTAAGGATGTACAGAAATTATTGGAGCTGTTATACATCAATGAGGATAAATTGGATGAAAATTACTTCAAGTATGTTACAGAAAGTAGATTAAATTGTTGCTTGGCACATTTTACTGGATGACAATAGCTACAAGATACTTTCTATTCCATTAGCAATGAAGTCGAAAAGCAGCAACAGCATATTTGGACAAGATTGGAAGTAATGAAGCTATTCTATTACTAAATTAATATCGTTACGCAATATTGCCAATATTTTCGTTTTGAATCTGATATTATTAACATGGTAATTGGCGTAGGACATCATGTGCAAATATTCTCCAAGTGAAATTAATACCGCACTATCTGTACTAATTGAGAATACGTGTACTGCTGTGCAAAATTTGACAGCAAAGATAGATTTGAAAAAGGACGCAGACGAATTAAAGTATTGAATAGTTAAATAAGTGTAATTGTAACAGATATCGCAGCTTCAATAAAAATTTTGCTAAATAAACTAGTTTCAGTGGATAGTAGGTGACAGAAAAATTGAAGAGTTAATAGTAACAACAATTTTGATATTAAAACGCCTCTTGACAACCATAGATTTAAATTCGACAACTCGCAATTAAAAGATTTAACATCACCACCGAACCTTCTCCAAAGTGCTCGCAAGCTTATAGCAGTAAGCAACTATATTAATTCTTCATAACCAGCGCTGCAAACTTTGTGATTTGATATGATCAATTAATATGCATATTTTAGGAATGTGCACAGCTGCACATTAACACTTTTATTTCCACTGAAGAATTACTCTGTAAAGCTCACGAAGCGGAAAACGAACTGAATATTCTAAAGAGCCAGTTATACAAATTAATTGAAGAACATTATTATCACGACTCTGCTTGCTTTGATGTTGCAAGGTGATTATTGCATAAACGTGCGACTTTATTCATATTTTACAGTAAGCATTCTTCAGGCAAACTTATTGCCCATATCATCAGCGGTGATAATAACGTTAAGTATAATCTCGTTACTTTTGCAAAGTCACTGGTTATTAAGAAAGTATTAACCTTTTTACCAGATCGCTTCTTGATCACGAGCTGGAAATCATTGCTGCCCAGGAAATTCGAAATGTGATCAAATCAAGCTTGGAAGACTCGCATGTGCTTATACAAGAACAAGAATCAAAGAGGAAAGGTCTTCTTGCGAAGTATCACAATATACAACGATTTAATAAGCTAACAGTATGTATATTAGAACTTTACGATTTATGTGTTACATTGTTAGGGTTAGTGTTTAAAATTAATTGTTAAATCAATGTTTTGTATTCAACTAATTGTGCCTCTGCTCCTGGCGGTACTATAGCAATCTAAGCAGGAATTGATTCAGGCACTTGTTAAAGAAAATTCTGCTGCAAAAGTAAAAATAGAGAAAATACAAAAAGAGGCAAGTTTAGATCGCTTTATCTTATTAATTTATTGTTGTTAAGGATTAACAATTTAGTAATTGTTTATCCACAAAGTTAGAGTTTATTGTCGTTAAATTGAAGATTATCGTAGTGGTACCAGTAAGCCGTAAACTGATTTCTTACCATCTTGTGGCACTGTTGTAGAATGGAAACTATTCAAAATGTCGTGTTTTGCCTCATGAAGAGGAAATTATTAAAGCAGTTAATAGGTCTGTTGATAAAGTGATAAAAGAAACAAATCAGTTTAATGCGGTCCAATTAAGCAGATTACAGACAACCTTCGCTGAGGAATTGTAAGTTAATCTTTCTGTGTTTTCTAGCAAGGTATATCAAATAGATATTGCACTGTTTAATATCTATCTTTATTCTGACAGGAATATTCGATTGAAGGTTGACGATTTATCCATATATCGATTAAACTATTCCGAAAATGTGGCTCTATCCAGGTTGCTTCATCTTATGGAATTTCCACAATATTTAGTAAGCTGTGGTTACGAGAATTGATTGTTTCACTTTCTGTCATGTCATGCAAAACAAATGTTTAAAAATGCAATTTTTATAGTCTTCGGAATGTTTGCTTCCTTTCCTCATCGGCTCCAAGAAAGAAGGTTATATCGATCTGCCATTTTTATTAGCATTTCGCTATTTCTCATCAATTCTGCTTTGAAATAGGTGTCCGCATCAGTAATACTTTGGATTTACAGCGACGAATTGCTGATCAGATAGGCGTTGAAACGAACTTACTACTTGAGGCACAATGTAACGCTTTTTACTCTAACTAATTTTGGTGCATGTCATGCTTGAATGGCATTGACATTTTAATTTAGGGTAACCTGCTTCCGGATCTTTAAGACAGTAAATTTTTATTTAATCCTCTGTACTCTACTAGCACTATCAAATACCATAAAAGAGTATGATGAAAACTTGATGAAACGATTAATACCGCTATTGCGTAACAGAAATAATCAAGCGAAAAAATCAATATCTGATTGCGCAACAGTTAAAGAAATGGCTACTGACTGGTAAATACAGTTTGCAAAGAATAGTGTATTATAGTAATATAGCTCGTTCTGGCCTTGTTTACGTGCAAGTAAATTTAATTTTAGTCGTGTGAATGGGCTAGGTGGAACATTAATGTATGTGTATTGTTATATATACACGAGTTTTAGGTCAATATTTCTGGTATCATAATTTTAGGTAATGTATTTTTTGCATTGTAAACGAAAATTGAGCTAGACTTTGCTGTTTCAGGTGGGAGCAGCCTGCGCAATACACCGTTCCTTGGGTGAAGTATCAAGGAAGATCACTATTGCAGTGGTTGGATGAGTGGCGGGTAACAGTGAATCTACTACAAAAGTAGGTTATGATATACCAAACCGAGCAGGAAATGAGAGAAGATATCATATCATACCATAACCTCCAAAATTCATAAGTTTTTAGAATTTTGAAAATATTTGTCGCTCATAAGAGCCACTTCTAAGTATTACACAATTTTACTCTCAAACCCGTATGTATAGCTAATCTTAGATCCGTAACTGTACAATACACATGTGCAAAATATATTCTTATATATATTTCCACCACATGATAAGTTCTACGTTCTTTAATACGCGATATATGGTATGTAGATGCACTTATACCAGTTATAGTTGCTTGGTATGTAAATACAGTAAATTCGTCTACAATTATCACGATCATACGCATTTGTAATTCGTAAGTTATTTTCTTATGGCATGAAGTTTAAGAATTGTGGGTAATTTAATACTGTTGCTGTTACCTTCGGAGGTATACACTTACTGTATATCAGATTATGTTCCATTTTACTAAATCATATTAAATGTACAGTAGAATTCGTCTTTATTTAGTTTACAAATTTAAGTGTTAAAGAAATCTAGCTTTTTTAGCATCAAAATGTGGTGTTGCCTACCTGTTTGTAATTAAAGACTAGCAAGAACACATCATGATATATTAAAAAAATATCAGTCAGAAACATTTGATTAATGTAAGAACATACTTTTATTTCGCCATGATCATAGCATTAATATTATACATTTAAATTTAATACAACATTACACTATCTATCTACCTCTACCTACTGCGTCTACCACTTTATCGTCGCAACGAATAAAATGGATTTTTCAATTTATACTTATAAATTAATAATAGATTAGCACAAACATTATATAACAAGGATTAAAATTAAATAATTATATAATTATGTTATCGGAATATACTTAGAATTATGTACGCTTCTTGTGAAGGAGGAAAGCATTATCAACGTGCCAACATTGCTAAATCGAGGACTAACCCTTGAAGAGTGAAGGAAACTTCGAATGATTAATTAACAATACATTATAATTTACTACTGCTAATATTATTATTAATAATAATATCTTCAGGACGAAAGTCTTGCAAAAATTTTCAACCATATAGAATATAATTAACTTAATCTCCAGCACAAACTAACGTTCGGCAAATTTTCAACCGCAGCAGAGAATATAAATAAATTTAATTGTCATATGATAGATTTCTTTATAAGTGTATATATATATTACATTATATCTGTAGAGAATGCTACATTTTTTATTACAGTAATGTGGTAACCCTAGTAAATTAAAAAAAGGTTATAGAAGCTCTGCTGACAAGGGTTTAGTAGGAGCTACAATTTCATTTGTGTTACTAGCGCAACAATTTGTAGAATTGGGATTGACGCCATTAGACGATATGCTAATTGCAGAAGAGCTACTCTCACTGGTATCATCACTAAGTTCTCTTTTACCATCTTCCTGGTCACCTTCCCCAACCAACTTACTTAAAGTTTCCGCCGAATAACCAATCAGTGAACGTAAATCACAAACAAATTTATATACGAATCGTTTCCCATGTACTTTATGAATCATATCACCGTCATAATAGTACCTAAGTGCCCTACTTAATTTTTCGTAATTCATAGCAGGTTTATTTTTCCTCTGTCCCCAAAGATAGGCCACCCTTTCAGGATCAACCAACTTAAAATCGCCCTCAGTTCCAATCCATTTTATCGCTTGCCGATGATTTTTATCAGTTAACAATTCTAATAAGAATTGCCATAACTGAATTTGCCCATTATTACCTATAAAATTTTAAATTTGATATTATCAGTATGATTGCGAAGTTACTACTTCTGATCAGTCAACTAATCTTATTACATAATTTTTTCTTGCGCAAATACATCATATTATGCAGTCCATCACAAGGATTTCTGGGTTAAAGACTAGTATTGCTTTACTGTATAGGTTTATAAATATATTTACATTAAATTTTTGATATCCCGCATTATAATTAAACCAGCTTCGTATACTGACCTGTTCTATTGCCAGGTGATGGTCTTTCCTGTAACCGCGCGTTTGTGGAAGCAATTTTTTTTTCGGTTGAGCTAGCTACTTAAATAGTAAAGTAAAATATAGCCATATTAATATCATAACAACAGAGCATCGATAAATTAATTATAAGTAGAGAAACACGCAAATAACTTAGCTACGAAACTTAACGATAATGGGAGTTGAGTTGTTGAAGTCTATGTTCAGTTGTTGATTTATTACCATTGGATAATGAGCACAATCTTGCGGACGAATCGTCATATACAGCTCCTAAACCGTAGAGTAAATGTGGCTATATTTGTTACTACGCACGCAAATCATTTACAATGTACACGATTTCATTCACAATGATACCTTAAAGAGGTAGACAGACAAATCCATTCAATTCAATCATCAACACTTACCGTTTTGCTTGCGGTTACTTTGTGAATCGTTATACACAGCTCCTAAATGATAAAGTCGATGTGATTATATTTGCCACTATCATTATTTGCACTAAGCGCGAATCTATTCATAGATTCTACTGTAAGGTTTGCTGACAGCGAAACCAATTCATTTCAATCATCAATACTTACCATTTTGCTTGTAATTGTTTTGTGAATCGTTATGTACAGCTCCTAAACGATAAAGTCCAAGTAATTATATTTATCACTACAATTATTTACACGATGCACGAATAATATAATCATAGATTATACTATAAGATTTATTGGCAGTGAAACGCATGAATTCCATCATCAATATTTACCATTTCGCTTGTAATTGTTCTGTGAATCTATATACACAGCTCCTAAACGATAAAGTCAATGTAATTCTATTTACCACTCTGATTATTTACACTATGTACAAATTTATCAAACCATTTCAATAATCAAATATACTCACCATTTGGCTTGTAATCAGTTTGTGAATTCTTTCTGTCAGATAGAGATGGTATTCGAATAGAAGCTATGACAAAATAAGTAATTGGTCAAGAAATATGGCATGACCAAATTCACTAGCTTTGAAATACTAGCTTAAATCCGTTATATATTATAGACTGCATCGTACATTTCTTTAACAATTCAAAGTGGGTCCAAAACATTTCTCCAATTTGAGAATTCATTCTGCGTATAAAGCTGTCACGATCTAAAGCACATAACGCTTCCCCATCTATTCCACGAAATCTCTCAATAAACGCATAATCTTCTATTTCGAATTGCCGAGCAGCCCAATTTAACCAGTGGTCAGCATGCGAAACTTTCCAATCTCGTGGGTCTAAATTTCAATATATGTAGTCATTGTTGATATTTAATATCAAGAGCCCTTCTATAATCAGATTTTAAGCTATACTGTATTGATGACAAGTATCTTTATCAGTATCATTGACAATGTTTATATTAATAATACAGACCATTAGGCATTCTAAGGCGTTCTTGCTCTTTCTTAAAATTTTGGCAAAGCATCCATTGAGTCATATAGTCATTCTGCGAGTTAGTACTCGAGAGCGAAGACGAAGAACCGGATGATGGTGAATCTCCTAGATGGTAATAATGTAATTATAATAGTAAGAAACTATTCAAGCGTGATGAGATCGTAAAATTCAATCTTGAAAAGTAGTAGAATACCAGCTTCTGAATAGTGATTTGCAGTAAATTTCGTTTTTTTCATCGCGTGCCTGGGCAACTCATCGCCTGAAGAAGTACCGATACTTGTTCCTTGATCGCCATTTGAGCCGCCATTATAGTTACCATTATACATTACATTATATACGCTAACCCCTAGAGTAGAAAAAGTTCGATTGGTCAGACAATAATAATGCCCATCAACAATTGTCCATATTTTTCATTATCATTTACGTTTAATTCTGTCTAACTTAATATAAGCATGTAGCGCTAAACATATATCTAATGGCAAATGCGAAATGTTTAACTAGCCAGACAATTTAGTATGATTAGCGTCAATGCTTTGAACGAGATATTAAGAACAGATTTAAGTATAAATGAAAAATAATTAAGCCTCACAAAAAAAAGGGTTTTAGAATTGTCGACTTACCTTTAATAGCAGTATCTACATCAATGATTTCGATGATTGCGTTCGGTTCTATAAGAAAATCAATTATACATACTCATACCATGAGTACATGCTGATCGATATACGTATAATATATATATATATACTGTAGATAATGTACATTTTTCGAGTACGTAACTGCAAGCTGAGGAAGTGTAAAATATAAGAATAATTAATTTGCTAGGGTAAGTAAGTTCAGAATAACATCATTTCAAGGTCAAGATTATAACTTTTATGCGTTTAAACGATTCTATACATACAGTACAACAATGATTATGGATGCTGATCATGATGTTAAGAATAATTTCATAGATGAATAGAAAGATGGAAAAAAAAAAATGGAGACAAAATTTCTAGATATAAATCTTGACCTAACCTTCAATCGTAATGATAGTTAGTTTCACAACTTCGTTATCGCCAATTCCTTGATCGCGTAAACGTCGATCTTCGTTTAGCTAAAATAAAATGGTTCTATTATTCAATATTGAATCATGCATCATCCACTAATATTATATACTGTTAAGATCAGCGACAAGGTAACTGAGTATTTCCTGTACTGAAGAAATGTACAGAAGTGGACTTGAAAGTGGCCGAATTCTATTTACTGTGCGAGTGTGTGTGATAAACGGATAGAAATTGCTTTTATCGCTAGGTATAAATTAGTGTCCTATTGTAGTGGTAATTAACTAGCAATTTCCTTCTGACAAATACGATTCAGGATGGAACGACTGGTTGATTTACCCAATGGCTAAACATCGATATTAATACCCAAGATACAAAGTATACTGTAGCTATCGCCACAATATTACAAAAGCATGATGAAATTCATGAACTTGATTCCATTGAAAAGGAAGTATTATTCTTAAAGTATATTAGCCGAGTCTAGTATCCTACCAAGATCGCACCAAAGTGAAAAGACAACAAACACATTTTCCAATTTGCACTTTCAATATAGTATGTCTATTTTAAGTACAACACTAGTAGGGTTACCATTTATCACTATGACTACAGTCGGCATGTCAACGTCTTGCAACACTTAAGACTTTAACATACGCTAAATTAAAACAAAATGGATTTTTGCTGACTGTAGTCGATATCCAGATGGGTAGAAAGGTTGATCATTAGCAGCACTGAGTCTATCCAACTACAATCGACCTCTTCCTATGTCTAAAGCGTTTACAATTCTATTTCAATCTATGGCGATGGTAGTCTGACTATTAGCGAAAATCACTTATTTCCAGTCAGCTTACCAATGCTGTTGAGCCTCATGAAGGCAGCGGTCATCATCTTTACCGGCCGAAATAATTTGACTTTGATATTAATACTACATTGGAATAGGATTGGTCTAGGGCTGATGTCGGATTTCTACAGCCTCATTCTGCCTATGATCAACATGTCTATCAATGGAAACAATATTTCTACTTAAACCAACGGTTGAACTAGACTACATGTAGTTCATAAGACTGTTGTCAACAGATGAACATGATGGTGGCTACAATAACTAGTAGGCGTAGACTGCAGTCAAAATCAAAGTAGGTAAATGTCAATTTTTGGTTCTACTTTAACCCCTATCGGAATGAAGTAAGTTAATCATGGTTAGATGTCGTAGTAAGTGCAGTTTATATCCATGCTAATTCTAGTGTAATCCATCAGAATAGAATTGGAGTCTCGATTCTTTCTACAGTATGACTCAAATTGATATCCGAACATTCTGCAATCATTCTATACAGTATAAGCGCACAAGGATAGAATTGATTTCCAATCGATGATGATAGTCAAAGTTTACAGTAATACCCTAAAAACCAATTCGTAGTTTATTTATTGCGTTTACGAAAGAAAGCAATTTCTTGTCATCTACTCCAACTATCATACTGAAAAGTAGCAGAAAGAAAGTATTTATCATCGCATTAAAAAGGTATTGGGTTACAGTCATGGACCCCCAAATAACTTCCCGCTATGACCGCCAATTGATACTGCACGATAGTGGCAAAAATAATAGACAGGGATAGAAATAATTGAACGCGATTTTACTAACGAGTCCACAAGCAGTCTATGGACTTGATCATTAAAAGGAGAAGAATTGAATGTAGCATCCTATACACTGTATATCCTAGGTATTCTCTTATGCTGTACTACCTATGGCATTGAATAGAAGCCATTGCGACCTATTTGGCTACGTAAATCAGAGTTGCATTCTTTCTTTGTTTCAATTAATTGGAGAAAATACAGTAGATCTCGTTCCCTACGAAACATTATTGTAAGAAAAGGATAATGAAATTGCCTAGAAGACTATAGTTTCTGTTTAGTAAATAGATACTGAATAATATCCAATGTTGATTTCCTGATGTATCATGGCAATTGACTTGATTATAATACTCTGGAGGGTATTATGATAGGAAAATGACGACAAAAGGAAACATGGTGATAGATTGCTGAAAGAAATGAAAGTTCGAGGGATCGACAATGGCATACAAGATTGAGCACGCGAAGGAAATTAGAACTGCAAAAAAATACATGTATCGTGCCTTTAATGGCATCAACAAGACTTGATATCATTCAATCCTTTCTCAAACTAGCCATACAGAATATAATAATCATCAAACTTACTCTTTTACCACGAAAATAGATCGCGTGATGGGAAAAATCAGTCTTGAAACAATTGCACAGTAGGTCACGAATCCTATAAGGCAAACATGTCGGCTCTATTTCTAGAATAACATGAGGTGGTTCTACTGCTCCATCCCTACAGAAATACACATAATAATAATATTGATCATGATGGTAACGGCATCCAATTGAAATAGAAATGGAACTACTGCAAAAGAGAACATGAACTGTTGCTGTTTTTTGGGGGGGGATACCCTTTGACTTGTATTGAAGTTAAATAGTCAATAAAGGGTAGAATGGGTTTGTAAGCCTACAATTTGAAATAACAATAATCTCCCATTTGAAAGGGTACTTTTATTTTCTATATCACCTGGACGAGTGGATAGTGTATATTGATGTTTCTAACATAGACGTTCAAAAAATGGTGCTACAAATGGTACAAATTACGATAGACGAGTGGACGACGACAATTGTCCTAGATTGGGGATAAAATGATGTATTCCTTCTTTGCTATCTTCTGTATCGGTTAGTGGAAATAACTTGAGATGCCTACAACTAGCGCTAGGTAATGATGATATCATGATACCTAGATCAAAAGTTGGTTGTTAACCAATTAATCTAGTAAGAAGTAACCACTGGATAAGATGGTACTTTTATTACGACCATTGTAGCAACATGTATGTACTAATACTAGAGATGTCGTTCAAATAGCCAACATGAAGGGAACAGTCATTTGTAAACTTGGAAAGGGATGGATAGCAATGATGAAAATGAAGGATTTTATTTTGTAAGCTAACATTAACAGTATGGACAATCACGGAGGTTATTGTCTTAACGAAACGATTAAAATCAATCTATCGATGAAAAACAGTTGCCGGTAAAATACATTGAGGGAATATTGACTTACAAATTAGTTATTACCTTATTAATTTGATGACTCTCCTGTTTGCCAAATTGTAATGGGATTCTTTGCGAGAGTGAGCACGTTTCATCATCGTCTTTCTTGTTAACAACATCTTGCCTGAATTATTGTAATGGGATTCAAAATGGACTGCTAAAATACCACCTTTAGAAATCAAAACGGCATCTCTTAAAGTCGTATTTGCAAGCACCGTCAATGGTTCCTAGCATAAAGAGTAATGATCCATTAATAAGGTTAAGGTTATTGGATGATGGATAGCGTGTAGTATGGACTAGGCCAGCCGATTTTGCAAAAATGTTGAAAAATAATATCGTTGAACAGGCCATAATGGCATGGTTGGCGTTACCACTGTTTCAACAATATTATTTACAAGATTTTTGCACGCTAGGATAGCCTAGTGTACACGATATCCAACAACAATTCAAATTCATCATGGATAGCACAAAATGATGGCAAAAAAAAAATTTTTCAAATAATCACACAACAGCTTTCAATCTCTACCACTGATGGTCATTGATCCTAGCAAATAGTAACTAAAGAAATGAATGATGAGATGATGATGTTGCTTAATAAGATGATAATGTCTATCAAATGAATTGTACAAGATAGCAAGAGTAGAGATGCATCCATCAATTTGGATGTTGACAAGTTGTGGACGGGACGTAACTTAGCATGATGAAAATAGCATTTATTTTGTACTTCTTACGAACGCATCGCTTAGGCAGAGTTGAGTGTGTGGAATAACATCAATCCTGCTGGGAAATGGAGCGACTACAATGCTGCTGATTGCTGCAAGTATTGGCTTTTATGGGCAACCTGGGGGCATCGTCTTGATGAATTGTATTGGAGAAAGAAGAGGCTATCCTTTCTCCACTAATACAAGTCGATTGTCGTTGTTGTTTTGCATTCATTGATTAGCGGATATCTGCATTTTTTTTTCTTTCTATACTGTACTTGGAGTGATCAATCAGCCTGTTCTACTATCCAATTTCAAAGTATTTCCTTCTTCCTACTACTGTCGATAGCATAGACCATTGTGCAGGACGATCACGTCAGTTAAGTTGGTTGTTGGGTATGCTGTCATTTTTTTTCCCTTTTCCAATCGTCCTCCGAGTACAGTCTAGTTGGATGGATTTATTCTTATGATTAAAGTGGTCAGGATATGCACTTGTACCACTCCATCATCATCATCATCATCATCATCATCATCATGTCATTGTGGAATGGAAAGGCTACAAGTTCTCATTCTTTGGTCATGAGTGAAGAAAAAAATATGGCAACGATTAAACTGTGGAAGAACAACTACCCCATTGCTGGATACAATTTATTCCATCATGGATGACTTTTTTTTTATGCATGGTTGGCAGAGGATGACTATCAAAATGACCGACAACGAGTAGCGATGCACATGAAAAATGCAAGTGCATTCTCTTTCCATTCCATGATTCTAGCCAATCCATTTGAAAGTTGGTATAGGCAAAAAAGAAAAAAGTGTGGCATGATTGATTGGGATTATGGATTGGAGATGACTTTCCATGACTAACGATGATGGATGATGATGGACGATCATGGATTGCCTTGGTTGGACCGCCATCAAGCGATGCATGTTGATGGAATAGCGTTGTCGTCAAGTAGAATACAATCCTCGTACTACCCTCATTCCATGTTGTACAGCAATCCAAATCATATGGTATCCTTCTAGCCAACTACAGTAGTACTGTTGTTGTTGATGGGCAAAAGGAAAGCCTAGACAACATGCAAATCAACTTGTTGTTGATGGATTGATTTTAGTTTTAGGGGGGGGGGGGGGAAGATGTACCTCGAAAGCTTGAAGTAATAAATGTTGTTGGCGATGGAATTTTCAATTTTCAATACCAAGAACGTCAACAGCCTATTCAGGCTAGACTGCAATCCTTCAATTGCAGACGGAACGTAGAAACAAGATGTTCAATAACACCACCACAATAAGGACATGAAGGAAACAACTTTATGGAAACTAAATTTCTTGCCACTTGGCAAAGCCTATTTAAAGCCCATCCAGCATCCAATCCCCTCTTGCCCGCCATGACAGTAACCTTGACGATGGCCGGCGTTGTATACTGTCGCTACTATCGATGACACCAACGCGCGTCACTTTGGTCCAGCCTACGACGCTCCATGGACCGGCATTGTCCTTCAGTCTGTACAGTTGTATATCTAGAGGGGAAGACGTCCGCTTCCGCTGTGACTCAACTAGGGTGACACCTCAAGACAGTCACTACACAATCGAGAGTGAGTATGGCGTAGTTGGTACGTTCTGACAGATTGTCATCGTCACCATTGTCTTGCAGAACGATAATACAAGCACGCAGTGGTGACGCAGTAGTCCACTCGCCCGGTATTGTATGGTGCTGGGCGACGGGTGTCTTGACACTTGACACGCAGTATGTACGGTATTGTATGGTGCTACAACACTGGGCTAAGGGTCTGTTGACACACAGTGGTGGCGCAGTAGTCCACTCGGCCGGTATTGTATCTTGCTACAACACTGGCCTAAGAGTTTCTTAACACACAGTGGTGACGCAGTAGTCCAATTCCTAGTATTGCATCTTGCTACAACACTGGGATGAGGGTCTCTTTTTTAGTTAACACACAGTGGTGGCGCAGTAGTCCATCCCTAGTGTTGTATCTTGCTACAACACTGGGCTAAGGGTCTCTTAGTTAACACACAGTGGTGGCGCAGTAGTCCACTCGGCCGGTATTGTATCTTGCTATAACACTGGCCTGAGGGTTTCTTAACACACAGTGGTGACGCAGTAGTCCATCCCTAGTGTTGTATCTTGCTACAGCACTGGGCTAACGGTCTCTTTTTAGTTAGTTAGTTAGTTAACACACAGTGGTGACGCAGTAGTCCATCCCTAGTGTTGTATCTTGCTACAACACTGGGCTAACGGTCTCTTTAGTTAACACACAGCGGTGACGCAGTAGTCCATCCCTAGTGTTGTATCTTGCTACAACACTGGGCTAACGGTCTCTTAAGTTAACACACAGCTGTTGGAGAACGTGCGTGTAGTGACGTAGTGACTACCAGTCAGTCTAACCATGGTGAACGATCCACTCTGTTGGATACAATCATGGACGGGAGTAGGAAAGCGCATGACCAATTGGTTAGAGTAGTGCAAGATCCACGAGGAGAGGAGGTTGCTGGTGGAATGGCCCAGCTGGAAATCAGCTCCCAACTCCATCGTCAAAACAGGATTCAAATCCAAAATGACCGATAGACTGGCAGAATGACAGGTACAACAGCAATCGAATCAAGGATGGCTTGTTGATCAATGTGGATAGGAGACGAACGACTGAATGTATCATACGATCTGTTTTAGGAAGGAGCTTAGGAAGCCACTCCAACTTGCACTTGTTGTGCAAGTTGGAGCATATCATTTTATCCACTGACTGAAATAGAGAAGCCACTCCAACTTGCACAACAAGTGCAAGTTGGAGCATATCATTTTATCCACTGACTGAAATAGAGAATCATTGAAAGTCGTTTTACAACCCCTATGCTGACATCATGATGGGTACAACGACAATCCAATAGATAATGCATTTGTATACATATATAGGTTAGGGGCAAAGTAAAGAAATGCCATGAAATGAGTCAATTGATAACATACGACACTGTACTGACTACAATATCAATGCAACACCAATCATCTTGTTTACTCTTGATTCGCACGGCATGGTGTGTCGGCTAGAGAAAATTGTCCATAAACTACTATGGGACCCATTACAATATACAGTGATGAAGAAGCTTATTGCTCATTGTAGCAAGAAGTAGCTATAGCAAAGAATCTTGATGTCCTTGCAAATCCACATCTTGACATGCTTAGCAAGAAGAATGCGTGACCAACCCGGAAGAAATCATTTTCAATGTTAAGTTTGTCAACACGATTGGATGCCTTGCTTGAAATAGATTGTCAGAACAAGTGTCAATAAATTAAATTAAATAATACAGATGAAACATTTGCTGAATAAAAAACATGCTGAATGACTAGCGTTGTGCCGCTATGCTACGTGACAAAAGCCGCCAACTTTGGCTTTTTCGCACAACTGTGTGAAATGCGTTACAAAACAAACAAATCCAATCTGCCTGTATGTTAAGTATTGACAGTCATCGTTTTATTAACTGCGCCATGCATTGTTTTATCACGCAAATGGCTCTATTTCATCCTTGGACGCTTCCAAATCACTTTAGCAAAGAGTGAAAGATACCCATCCAATCCAGCCCTACTCTATTGCTAATGAAGACAGTTTGGGCTACAATCATCGCCACAGTATTTGTTGTTGGTTGCAGCCAGCAAAGGCTGCTCGTAGTCACGGATAACGAGGCATTGACATAACTTGACTGTTTAGCAAATGGGATATTATTTGACTATAGATGGATCATAGTAGACCTGAGAAAGGTTCGCTTTCGTTTTAAAACCGTTATGATCTATAAATAATAGTATCACCTTGGTTGATTTCCTTTATGATGAAATCGAAATCACGATAGCGTACGCTGATACAAACAAAAAGTAAACAGTAAACAAAATGGAGATTCACTGCTTATTTCATAACAGTCAATAATCATGCCGATTTCCAATAAACTACCGGAACAACATGCAACAAATTTTCCTCCTATCAACCATTTTTGTCCGTGCTGAGTCTCGTGTGATGCAAACGTAACATGGATGATGAGTATACAGTACAGTAAATGGCAAGATTTAGACTGTCTTTGTCATAACAGAGACGTACTGATAGGATGATAGTCCTTGGTAAAAATTACGGTAGGCAATGAACAAATAGTCAATTCCAAAAAACTAATTCGCGTGTCATCATGTCAAGTTGATCTGTAAAGTAAACAAGAAATGTTAATGTAGATTATTTTGTGCAGACGTTTCATCACGCCAATACTGCAACGTAATAAGTTCTACTGCCATGCTCATACAAGACGGTCGCAATCAACAGTGTTGAAAGTTGATTTGGGGTGTTTGTAGATTTGCTCATTCTTAACACCATTTGCTACGACAATTACTGTCGTTGCACTGCTTTTCTTCCTCTAAAGTATCGCAGAAATCCATGTAACAAATATTCAATTATCGTGACTCTGAAATATCGGTACGCGGTCACAGATAGACTTCTATGAAAAAAAAAGAGACATAATGGCATTGTTCCAACACCGGATATTCTCTTTTTCTTGATTTATTAGCGCTGCACATCATCATTAAATTAATGAAGCGCTAGAGGCAAGCTATTGAATCCATGTTGAAGAAAACACAAGAGGCATAATTTGCCTGAATTAAATACGGAAAACATCCATATTATTCTATTATTTCTCCCTTGGCTGAACTATCGTAAACAACATACGTCTTTTGCATTAGCCATTGCTACGAAGTTGACCATGACTAAATCACGAAACTCATCCACATCAATCCCATTTCTTTCTGTTTTATGACCATATTTTGGACCGAATCGATATCCATTTTTAATATGACACAGCTTCTACAGAACTTTACCCACGCACTCGCGATCAGGTAAAATGTTATCCTTTGTGGGTACACCACGAGTATTGTCCAATTTAGCATTTTTATACTAAAATTTGAATCTTAGTATTGATATGCGTATTCAACTACTAACATATGAAATTATCAGTCACAATTCAGCCTTAACGATACAATGATAGCTAGTTCAACAACACATGTATTAGGATAAAACTACAATTAATGTTCATTCAAGTAGAACTTGGCTCCACCTTGTCCTCCATTCTTGTCACGCTATCGTTATTCGCATGAAAGCCTTACCACTTTAGACTACAAGTAAAGTAAAATCAATACCCAATATGGTAGCTATACTAAATATTTTGATCCCCATTGTGTTCATAATGGATACTGCGTGACTCTATTGCTGTCTCCACTTCCTCCCAAGGCTACTGCAATCGATTCTTAAACAACTCTTTCAAATACTGTACTGTAAATAAGGCTGAATGAAAGCTCCAATTGGTACCGCTTGCAACTTGAACTAATTATTAATACAACACCATTTCAAATGCTATCCATCAATGCTGTTGACTAGACGGAAAGTTGCCAATCGGTATCGATTGCAAGGAATAAAGCACCAATCTGATTCTTTTTACAGTCAATCATACTGATAGTAATGTATTTCAGATAGAGTAACCAGAAACTGTTGACAGCTTAGCAAGCAGAAAGTGATCAATTTGTATCGGTAGCGACAAGGTAAACCACCACCGATGTTATTCACTACAAAAGTAGATATCCGTAGTACCATTGTGCTGTATTACTCAGCGTAGGACAACATAGTGCAAAATTTTCTTGATCCTATTGCGGCACAGTGTTTCAAATATCAACCATCAAAGGGGTTGGTCAACAGATGAAAAACTGCCATTTTTAGAATGATTGCCAGAAAATAGACCAGCAATATTTTTTACTTCAATGAACGATATGGGTGGAGTATATCCTATCCATAGTGCATTATAGTCGTCGTATAACACTTTTTCATCTTATTACTGACTACTAAACAGTACTTCAAATACGATCATCAAAAACTGCTAAGCGGATGGATAGCTACCAATCGGTTTCGCTTGCGGGTAAAGGACACGTGTGATGTACTGTACTTAAAAGTATTTTCTTAGTACATGATAGTACAATATTTGCCTAGGATAATAATACTCCTTTAATTCAATACTGCCAACAGGGCTGTTCAACAGTCGGAAAGTGGCCAACTTGTTACGGTTGTGAAGGTAAAGTGCACATGTTATTAGCTTTCAAATATCTCTTGATACATGACAGCACATCCTTTCATCAAAACACTCTTTCTAATACTGCCGACTGGTAATAGTTTGAGAGAGAAAAGGATCCATGTTATTGCATGGTTGTAGTATACTCGACTGGGTCACTGGCTTCAGAAATGGATGGATTTTAAAAACATACAGTAATAGTGCGCCCCTAGTGCAAGAATTTGTTAGAATATCACAGTGCTCTAAACATGATACGGTAACGAATAAAACTCGTAGAATAGAAGAAAGCTAGTAATTGGTTTCGATTGTGAGGAGTAAACCATCAATGATCTTAACTGTAAAGTACATCAGAGTTTATTCTGATGTAGAAATTTTCTTATACTATAATATAGCATTTTAAACACAAGAGCTAGGATTGGTAACGAGATGGATAATCACCAGTTTACTTTGATGAAAAGAGTAAACCACAGATTTTGGTAACTTTAAAGTACATCGTACGTAGAACATACTATGAAATCATCATCTTTGTATCATAGACAGCCGTCTTGCCTACTCTTTCCTAACATTACTGGGATAATCGCAAAGAGTATCCTACTCTACATAACTTGAACTATCGTTGTATCACAAACATTTTTATTTCTATAACTACAGTAGCACTCTCTGACATTAATGTTATTTCCTTTGCAGCACTTATGACAGAAAATAATTAGTTTCCACCCAATACTAAAGCTACTATATTCTAAATTGTCAACACCATCGGTATATCCCGTAAGATAAATAAGTAAATTAATTAAAAACTATAATCCGCAATATCGCCTAATGAAATATCAAATGAAATAAAAAGGTGAAAAAGCAATTAATACGAATTTCGGTAATGATTTATAATCTAATTATTGTCGACACAATTTTATTCTTTCAGAAGGACTATACCGAAAAGTTTTAACCTGCGATTAGAATAAAATTGGGGCACATACAGTACAACAATCTAATTTCGACCAAATTGATACAAGTTGTACAATCTACATGGACAATTCATCAATTAAAATGTAATGTATAAATGATGATGAAATTAAAATCGATTAATAATAGAATTAATACTACATAAAACCACCACATACCTCAAAAATTAAAATGTTATTTTTCTTCTTCTTTCTTGTAACCTTTAACTATTAATGCAGCCTTACTCAACAATCTCGGCTATTTTAAGTAAACATATTCCTAAATATTATCGGATAACGAAATAATTTCATCTACCTAAAACAATACTAATCATCCCTAACTTCGAATCTGTAGGCTTGCAATTGTCGCCAATTGAAGTTCTTAGAAGAAAATGATACATTTAAAAAATATCTTTATAACCAACAAAGAAAATATCTTCCTGTAGTTAAAAGCAAAATAGCTGCTACGCAATAATAATTCTAAATTCACAAAATATGCGCATATACTATTGCGATAGCTATTGTTAAGCAATTATCCAAATATTTTAGTTATTAGCTATTTTCACGCAGTTGGCTACAGTGACAATAGCAATTCAATAGTAAAATTAGATCTGCGCGTCTATAAAGGATTAATCTTTCTATTTTAAATATAGAAATACTGTAATTCATGTGAACACCATTCACTGTATGTCGTTTTCTGCCTTCAACGATATCGTGACTAACATTCACTTTTCGTGACCATCTTATTTGAAAGTCTGCCGTCCGAATTGATAACGGTCACGCAATACCAAATCTTTATTCTACCAAGGCTTTATTTTGCCTACATATCCTTTATTAAAGTTAAATCAATTTGCAAGGAATGGCCAAGTATCAATCTATCGCGTGATTGAGCTTCTAATGACTGAATGATTGTTTCATAATCATCTTCGTATTTCTGTATTATGATGACAGGAATTGCTGAAAGAAAATTCAAATTAGATGCATTAATTACACAAATGAAAATAATTCATGTACCACTGTCTAAGCCTGTAAACTGTTAATGGCAATATTATTACAACCCTATACATAAAAATTGGGTTAGACAGCAATGATGAAAATTTGAATTGTCATAATTTGGAATTAAAACAACTACCAGTACTAACACTAGCAAATAAAAATGCAGTATGATAGGGATATTATTATGTATAATTATATTAACAAATTTACATCTATACTGCATTTGTAACTAATTGCTATGGTAGTAAACTAAAAGATAATAGATCAGGCTATGAACGGGTGATAATCATATTTACGTTAGAATTTTACTACCATCGTAGTATTTTATGCGGTCATCATATTTGGTTAAGTGCTACATTTCAACTGAATTGAATTCAAAAATATCGCAAGTCCTACCATATACGAATTATTCTTAATCGATAGCATTCTATCACGTAAAACTGCTAATTCTCTAATCATAGATTGGATATCAAATATGGATTTTTCATCAAAATTCGTGTTAAAATTATGGTACACTAGAAGCATGAAAGTAGTCCATAGAGATATTGACATTAATAGGACTGGACTGCTTTTTTGAACAAGTTCTAGATGAGACATTTTAGTGACTCTACTCTAGATTAATTCCCGATATTAATGCCAGCGTAGCGGTACAACAGTAATAATGATGGATGAGAAATTGTCTCTCCTCATTTTGTAACAATACTAAAAGAGAAATTTTAGTAGTTAACACCAATTCATAGTCAACGATTACAAACAGTCGATTTCCTTTTCATTGATCTGTATTGTTTTAAACCTATTTAACTTATTGATAAAGTTTTATTTCTATGAATTAAAGCAGCGGAGGTGAAATTAAGATTGCCCTATTAGCCTCTTTCTAGAATTAAAACGTGACTATTGCTTAAGGTATAGTACTAGTATAAAATTTCATAAAGTAGTTCAAATACATATCGAGATAAGATCCACTTCTGCAAAGCTTTCCTATGATGTGGTTAAACTGTTGCTATTTTAGATTATTTTCAATTTGCGATAAAGTGCAATTTAAGGGCAATGTATCATAACATTAATCACTTTTGTTAATTCGTTTGTTAAAATAAGCCATCGCCAATGAGTCTTATGGTAAATTCGTATAGAAATTATTGATAAATAAATTACAATATTGAAGGCATCGATGAACAATTGCCTGAGCAAAGAAAATAACTGCCGTTGATTCAGTTAAACTATCAAACTGAACTATAAGGAACTGCAATTGCCTTGAAGGAGAATTGTAGACTAAAATCGATTATATTGATCTCAAAAATACTGATTATAACAAAAACAACAACAACTGTATTAGATGGAGATTCAGCAAGACTGTCAATGCTACATTTTGATACAATATCGCCTATGTATTATCATAGGATAATAAAAGACTTATAAAGTAGATAATAAAATTCTCGGAAAGTTTTGAAAGACGTATTCAAATTCTTATTTGAATGATTACTTACTGTACTTTTGTAAACAATCAGTTTTGCCGTTTCTATTCACTGTCATCCAGAAAGAGCGGATAAGTACAGGTAAAGTCAATAAATTAAATGGCGGTAGTATGATTGATTTGCCGGAAAATTCTCTCACTATGGCATTAAATTGAAATTTCCAAATTCTTTCCGTCTCATCTTGCAATCGTTCGTAACTCTTACTGATAAATACAGTATCAATGTTAAGTTAAAAGATGACAAATTACACGGAAAATTGCGTTATATTATAATTTTGATAAGTATTTATGTAGTTAATTTAACGTTATATAAATAAATCATTTAGCAGAAGCTGCAAAAAAGAAATCCTTAATTTCATTACTTACATCGCTGTTTATATACTACATTATACTACATCATAATTTGATTCAGGTTAAACTCCGTTATCAGTACTAACCTCATAATAGCAATCAGCAAATTCAGCAGCAAAATAATGGTTATAATCAAATAAATGACAACAACAACATTAACGACAACTTGTACAGCTTCGCAATTATAGTAGGCATACGAGGTGAAATTCCTTTTTTGACACTCAATTACTAAAAAAAATAAATACAATACAGTATTTATAAGCGACACAGGAGTTAAATAAAAAAATTAATACGAAAATTTAAAATTAAATAGTGTTGTAATTTCTGGTTTAAAATTCCAACAATTGTATATATACATATAACAATGATATGATACCGTAATACCTCCTTGATCATTAATAAACAATTCTCCATATAATCGATAATATGGAACAATTAGTATGTTTTTCACGATTGTTATTGGTGAAGTCCAGGTTGGGAAGAGTAAAGCATGATAGCAAACACCGAATCCAATTACAAAAACCAGCATAATGGCCAAAAAAGACATCAAGTCTCCTAGCTGAGAGTAGAATTCATTAAGCAGCAATCTTTAATCGAGTCAAATTCGATCCCATAGAATTAATTATGAATCAAATCGCTCTGCTCTTACATGCGGCAAGATATTATTACATTAATTGCTAATAATGCTTGAAGTTCATAATAAATTATAATTAAGCTGGAATTGTTCCATTAAGTCATCTTACTCTTAAATATATCAAAATTTTACTGCATTAAAGTTAGTTAACTTCATTGCAATAAATCGATTGATACTGTTATATGAATATAAAACATTATTAACATAATAATCAAATAATAAAATTTCGAATTATCTTGTTCTTATGTGGATTAAGGACTCAATAAAGTATGGCAGAACATATTGTATGATTACTAGAATAATTCAATATATCTGTTTGCTTCGCTATAGTTGATAGCTAAGTAAATATAGACACAATCAATCGCCCATTTCCAGCAGAGTAAATCTACCCAATATTCTATTCTGTAAAGAACTTAAAGCCCAAAAACTGAGAATGAACTGATAACTTAATCTTACCATTTTGCCAATCATTGGAAGTTTAGGTCCATGTGAAGGCCAGATGCAGAATATTTGCAGTAACCTGAGAGTGAAAATGATAAAATCTAGCCCGTACAGGATTCTCGCTACTTCGATAAACCAATTTCGGAATATAAATGCTACAATAAATACCAATATTGCGCTAATATCAAATAAATTCCAAACATCTTTTATCCAATATATCAATTTTTCGCTCCACTTTTTCACAGGCGATCGAATTATCTTAGCAAGTGAAATAAAATATGCGTGGCTAGATGTCAATTATTCGTTATCAATAAAGTTGCAGCTAAACTATAGTAATAAGCATGATAATACTATCTTTCCAAGTTGTCTATGAGGAAATTAATGTTAATATCTTTGCATTCTAAAATTAGATACTTTCAATGCAGCTCCAAAATAATGTAAGCTTAGGTTAACTAGATTACTTGTGATATTTCATCCATGAAGAATGACAGCACCCATACAGCGGTTACAATTTCAGTTGAATTTATAGCAGAATTGAAATTGAATAGGAAAGCGGCATATAAAATTATGAATAGGATATAGGCCAGCTAGAAGGTAATGTATAGCAAACCGAAATTTTACTACGAGTATAACAGAAATGCCCAGTATTTTCAATATTAAGGTAAATAGAAATAAATCTAATTAACAGTACGATACTTACGAAATTGGTTGTAAACAATATTTTAGGTGTTGTACATTTATAAAACCAATGGCTCCGAGGAAATAACTTACGACGGTCAGTACTTTCGTCGCTATCATTAAGGCGATTTTGAGGCTATAACAATTAAAATTAGAACAGCTTTTTTAAGTACCTTTATACTCAGGTTCATATCTCAGCAAGAGCATAGATATGAAGCATTATTAAATAATACCATGTAGCAAAGACTACTAAAAATATGAGATTTCTATGCTTTTGTAGTCCCTAAGATTCACTAATATTCGTAGTATAATAAATAATACAAGATATGATTTATAGAGCATTACTTTCATGCAAATAGATTTGCTACCGTAACAAGCCGTAAGAGCACCGTTATAGAGGCAATGGGTTACAATAGTAAGTTAGTAACAGAATATTTCTAAAAAATACCTCTTTTCTCTTCAAGTAACTTATTAATTGCCCATTCCACTGCCATTTTAGAGCATTATAGTAGCAATCATGTTCTACTAGGTCGTCTGCTGTTTGAGATGTAAAAATGAGACTGAATACCGATACATGGCCCCATTCTGGTAATTCTTGTAGGAGATCTAATACTGAATGTTTTGGATGTTTACTATAAATTTCGTCCATAACTTGTAATGCTAAATTCTGGTAGGTTCTATTAAAGAAGAAACAGAACTTAGTCATGAATTTAAATCGCAAAATAGCTAAGAAATTGTGAAAGCTACTAATAATTTTTTATACATGACAAAATGCTAGCTGCACTTGTTTTTTTTTTGCGCTGTATACTGTAAAGATAAATTTAATTTAAAATTTAGGTTGCACACAGCTAACCTGGTTATCTTTTGAATTGCTTTTAGTTTTCGAGGATAATCCTGACAATATTGTGGATATTCTTCTGTTAGGTCATTTTCAAGTGATTGAAGTAATCGACTTGCGACGATAGCAGCTGCTATAGGATGGGCTAATCTTTTCCAAATAGCGATTGACAAATTATAACGACCAGTAAGGATAGACCACAAAAAAAGATCTCGAACAGGCCACTGGAGCTGAAGATTCAATGTATTATCAATGCCTTGAGTTTCAACGTGGCAACCATATGGATTACGATAATCATGTCCTAGCAGCGTTGCTATACGAAGACCAACTTTATGCAGAAACTGACTATCATCAAGCTTATGAAGATTATCATTGCTACGGATAGCTCGATCATGAGCATACAAGCCAATAAAAGTTAACAAATTATTTAAATTCTATGGTAAAAAGAAATTTTAAGGTTAATTTTAGCTTGTTATTTACTTTACGACACGATGCAAGAGAGATCAAAGAACAGTATATCACGAATTTTTTTATAAACTTTTGAATTGACATGCCATAAGGGATAAATTAAATAAGAGAGCGTTATTAGAAAAACCTTAAGACTATGGTACATACTTTAATGAACTTCTCTAACTTAGAGACTGGTATAAATTCAACTGTCTTAGTGTAGAATTATACAAAAATAGAAGTACAGGCAAAGTAACTTATCAGATGTTTAAAAAAGTACTATAAAACTGGTAGAATTGCTTGATTAAAATACACTTCGTAACAATTTTATTTTCTTGTAGTGCAACGATTTACGTAACGTTTTCCATGCCACTAGCAATTTCATGTAAAATTTATCTAACGATTATTTTACTATTTATCTAAAAAAAGAAAATAAGACATTTTAAAAAATATAATACAACCTTCTGATAGATAGTTTCTAGCCGTCTCAGCGTAAGATATTGTATTAAATCAGCATCCATAGTATCCATTAAACTGGATAATGTATCAATGACATGATCGGAAACTGTATTTGATTTAAGCAATGAATCCATGGCTGAAAATAAGGTTAACTGCCCATTCTGGAGTAAGGCATAAACCGATGATTTGCAACCTCGACTTAAAGCCGTTTTCTTAATGAAATCATCTACCGGATGTGTAGAACAGCACTATAGAATTCATATTGCCAATGAATAAAATGAGAAGTAAGCAAAAAGCAATGATAGTACTGCCACAAATCGTGTGTAACACTTAGAGGAAAAACAGCCGTATAAAATTAAGGTACAATTCGCTCGGGAAACATTCATAAAATACTCTTTAATAACACTAGTAGTTTATTATAGGCGTCTGATAGGAATTGGAAATATTCCAAGGATACATCGTTATCATGAAATTATGTCAAGCATTAGGATCGTGTTATATTAGACAGGAAACATACTTTTTAATGTGTAAAACAGCGATTAGTATAGAAATCAATTCGAATGCAAAATGAAGCAGAGATTACTCTTATAAAATTCAGCTTGAATAAATCAAGAATCATCACAAAAATTCGTTTCGTGACAAACACTGATACATTTACATCCTATCTTAGTAATATTGCGATAAAAAACTACATATTCTCTTGGTTTAAGGTTTATGAATTAACTTACCAACTTATACAGCGCTTTATCTAATTGAGCTTGATCAAGTTTGTTGTATAAGATCTGTAACTTTAGTTTCCCAACCATGTCATACGCATAAGCTAATAATAAAAGTTTTAAATCGAAATAAATATCTTAATACGATATACCTTTTCTATAATTTTTATTTTTAATTTCATAAACTAACCCTGAAAGATTATTTCATATAGCCTTTGCTCGAAATTCTCAGCTGGTTTAATAATGTATACCTACGACAAAGCTAAATGGTTTATTTTCTGAGGGGCAGCTTAACTTCTTATCATTACTATAGCCGCATCAAGTTAAGTCTTACTTGAGAAGATTTTCTCAGGATACCGAGTATATTTTGGGTGCAATTTTGAATTAATGGATTTTTGGTATCCGAAAGATGAAATTCTTTTGCAATAAGGCCCTGAATATCATCATCTGTAATCATTGCATTTCCTTCCCTATAAATGGAAGCAAATTCAATACGTTAATACTTTATCATATTTTAGCCAAAGAAATTGCTTTTAAAATTTTGACCATTACTATTTCTTATTATTCAAATTTCGATATTAAAAACGTTAGCAGTTCTAATTTACATAGATTAAGGATTGATTTACTGAAAGAACATTCGCTTGCTGAAAATATGGCAAAGTAACTGGGCTGCTGGACCACTACAATCGACTATAATCACTGGTTGATGATCATTCAACAGCCGACATGTTTGAATAATAGCGCCTAAATCTCCACCAATAAGAATATGGAGATATGGAACGGACTCTAAGGAGGTTTTCTGTACCCAATGTTCTGTATAAGAAGTTATGGCGTTTGTTTTAGATGACAAATTATGAATGAACTGTAACACTTTAAATTAGTCTAGAATCACTTTGATAACTTCACATGAGTACGAAGAATGTAGAAGTAGAGGTAACATATATATATAAGCGAGTAATTATATAGATACAATCTTACCTGGTGCCCATGATAACGATAACTGTTTGATCATCGATGCAAGAAAATTACCTCTCACCTCATCCTGTTGATCAGCATTGGCTGTATCTATCATAACTAAGTAATCATGAAAAGGTTCGAGGTAATTGCTTTGATCATCACTATTTGCGTCGGCTTCTATATCATAAACAGCTGATGTCATTCCTATTTCCTAATTATAATTATAACGTTGATGTAGGAGCATATTTATTAAATTACTATTAGTAATTCCATATTCAGAATAATCAATCTATGGCCATGCTATTCGTTTTATGCTAAACTCCAATAGAAAAAAAATGATTATATCTGTTCGCATATCTTACATTGTTTCCAATAAGAACTTTATCATTTTTTAATTGTTGCCAGATTGGAATTCCCAAAAGCGACGATTTGCAGTAAGAAGACTGAAGTCGTTGCTTTGCAAACATCCTACCTACTGAATTCACTAAGCTGTGATTAATGCCATCAGTAATTACAAGAACAGTAAAATCTTGCATTGCTTGATTTAATGTCTGGCACAATCGATTTCCCCAATAGGATTGATCTTGATCTTTATATTGCCCCAAGATAGATATTATAAGCGCAGGGTGTAAAACTTGCCAGTGTTCGTGTAATAACTTGTAAATGTGTTCTGATCTGATGTGAGCTGGCACTCGAATGTACTTGTTTTTTCAATGACATAGAAAATAAAAACAAAATAGATCCAATTCTATGGCTGTTTCTTGACTTTTTAAAGCATGAAATTAACTTTTTCAGTACTAATATAGTTACTTTCTGCAAGCTAACAACGCTATTCTTTTTTATTGGCTATTTATTGATTTAGGCCATAAAGCTGCACTGTTTAACTTATCAAAAGTCAGTATGAACTATAATAAAGACTACTCTTTCTCCTACACAACCCTACGTAATTCTTCACTGATGTGAGAAATTTGCGATCTGTACAAATATCACCTTATTAACCTTATTTTATTCGTTTCAATATTTCTTTCGAAGTAATTACCTTTGCGGTATAATAGGAATTCGATTGCCTAAGTGTCACATTTCCAAAGCTACGCGATCGAAAGCTGTAAAATTAATTCGGAAATTATAATACTGTACTATGAATTTACTGCGTAAAAAATTATGAATTTATCATTGGGATTAAAACCGATTGTGTAAAATGTTATGACTATCAAATACGAGATCTGTAGGTCGTATCTGGTTAAAATTATAAGCCACACGTCTTATAATTTGGCTTACCCAGCCTGAGCTAAAATATCGTTGATAAAAGTTTGCTCTGCATTTTCTTGCATCTACACGGATAAACACATCGAATATTCTTATGCTTTTAAAAATTATCTTGGAATTAGTAGTAGAAACTATAGCTACAGTTTTCTTAAAAAACCTTCAAAGCGGTTAATCTTTACATAGTAAACTCATAGATAATTAGTGTTTGTTGTTTATTTCGCTTTAAGACATAAAGTATACTTTTGTATCTCAAGTTGTATAAATACTAAGATGGCACAAACACACACACAAAAAAATGACAATATCCTTCTCTTACTTGCAGCATCATCTTCAAGCAGTTAGTAGATTTTCAAGGCTAAAAGGCAATTCCAGATTAATATTATAATTAATGGATTTAAGATTAAAGAAGTAAGTCCGGTATCTACTTGTAATGTAGTAGAGTAATAACGTTGGAAAGACCAATTCCATTCAATATTCTAGCTTACCCTGTTCCCTTCAATTTCAATCCGTTCTTTCGCTGTAACGGCTAGTTGAACAACTACGTGCTACTATTTGCAGTCTATCGAAACTAATAGACTGATGGTACAAAGTCTAGAATTAATTAGTATTACTACAATCAAAGGTGATAATCTGTAAAAAAGTCATAAAATATTATTTACATTTATTTATAACTTTCAACTAAAGGATAGTATAGATCGATATTTTCTTTGGTGATGAGAAAATTCTAATCTATGGCAGTAATTTCTTCAGGTTTAAATCAGCATACAAGATAACTTCTTTATAACTGTATTTTCTGAATCACTATAACTTTAAAATTTATTGTAGCCGTCTCTATTAAATCTGCGTACCATGGCGATCTAGGGCAAGTCTATTGTATCTATTTATCCAAGCAGGCGTTTTCTACGTTATTTTCTTCTCTATTTCAAATTTTGGTCATATTATACTACACTAAACAAGCGACTTTTGTCTCAATTACATAAATATCAACTCCAACTGTCAAATAACACTTAACACACGCCAGTTAGGCTGCCATCTATCTATTATAAATAAAGAACCTTTAGGAAGATTGCATAGTCGCACTAGCTAAACTGAATGCCACAGTAAATAGTCAACCCTATGCTAGTTGAGAAGATAAAAAATTATTCATACACCGCATAATAATTCATATTTTGTAGAAAGTGAAATAGAAGCCACAAAACATTCGTATTTTAGTTTAGGTATGACGTAGGCGTACGCATTAGTCACGAATATCCAAGAAGTAGACGCCTAGATTAATAGCATCAATATTATTTTATTTTTGACGCTTTCCTATTCGATTTAGGATTCAAGTGTTTGTTTTTTGTATCCTGCCTCTTTTAAATTAACTATTGTGATGTCCTAGTAGCCTGTATTAGATCCAGAGTATGCTATGTAATATACACGAAATTGAATATTGCATAGAACAGTAACGGCATTGCAAAGCCTCAGCAACTACTCCCGCATTCGTTCTACGTTATATACAGTACGTACAATTTTTTATTCGATCCAGCAGTAATGATAGTTATACCTTGCAAGTTATTACTTCAAAGTAATCACCTCTTAGCCGCTTCACTGCAATGATCCTCGTCAAAGTTGTTGCTTTATAAAATGCATTGAAAATTGTTCCATTTCTTATCATTTACCGTCATATACTTCCTTTACCAGTATGTACAAGCTTGTATACATTATCTTTGCTTGTTAATTGAAGCTTTAAAAACAGGGTTTCAATTTAGTTATTAGAAATATGTAATGTGTTAGATCGTATTTCTAACGTTAGTAAGCAACTATATATTCAGGATTACATTCAGTATTGGAAACAAAGTCAGTCAATACTAACATAAATGAAATGTATTAGCAATTGGTAACAATTCTGTTAAGAATCTATGTAATCCATAGATTGAAACGCTGCTATAAACTGTAGCCGTTAGGCACTACTAAAGATTGTATAAAATATTACTAGCCGAAGGGAGTAGTATCTGTAAGGGACTAAATGACCATATGAATTTGCCTCAATCCTAGGCTACAAATAATAATTTGTAATAGGAAAATAGTGCCACATAGGACCACTACATTTCTGGTTGTGATGACTTTATATTAAATAAATATTGAGTAGTCTACTCATTTTGATGTACGTATAAGTTTGAATCATCCAACTAGTGTCAACGTCTGTAATGCACGTTATATCAACTTTTAAAATCCATTATTAGTCAAGCAATCCAAGATATTTAAGAGTCACAGAAATTAGCAGAAGTTGATTGCTTTTTATTTCACGGGCAGAATATTACGATATAGCCGACCCTAAGATACATAATAAAGCACTATCCATATTAGCTGTAAGTAAAAATTGAATATGAAATTGAATTGTTTCCTTTTACACGAATAATTGTATGTTATTGGAGCAAATAATGACAGCTAGCATGGACAAAGATGTGTGTTTGATTTACATTGCAAACTACCATTGACGTCAACTCCTATCAGCATGAGATATATAACATAATAATAATCATCATCTGGATAGCATTACAGAAGTATGTCAAAAATAGTTGATGTCATGACATCAAGAACTTCAAGTCAATCAACTAGAATTTTTCACCATGCGTAAAAGCAAATACACTATGTTTATACGTTATATCCAATTATGCTACGCCTGCCAATAATTTCTCCAACGTAAAACCAACAGCATACTTCAACAAAAACTAAAGCTTTCTGGGTTACTTGACGCACATTGTAATCCAAGAAACGACCAGTGACAGCACTTTGAGCCATATCAGAAAATCCTTTCTTGACTGCAGGCCATTCTGATGGCATAGCAGGTCTCATCTCGACTTTTGCATAAGACCAAGCTGTAGCCAAGCGAGGCTGTGCTGCTCGAGCTATAGCTATAGGACATGACAGAAAGCCTACGTTAGAAATGGTGTAATACTATGCAAGTAATTACTATCATCGTCTAGCTACATTAAGTTAAGTTAGCCTTGAGCCAATCGTACATTCTCCATTCTATACAGATAACGATTGCATTTAAAGATTTCTATTATCAAGTTTACTTTCATCTATGGCAGATGTTCACTTTTATAAGACAGTAACTCATTTAAAAGAATGATTCCGTAAAGTTAAGCAGTCTATAGTATCCCTTGCATCGATTAGTGTAATACGCATAACGGCTTCAGTCATGGTCTTGACACGGAGGGGTGCAAGCTAGAACTATCATGAAGGTTGTAAAAACCTTTGGATAAATTAAATTGAAGGCTACCATTACAATATCGTTCACACCAAGTTGAACCATCATAGCGTAATCTATTTATGACATTTCTATCCATTTTGGGAATCCTATAAGCGTTGTGAAATATGATTTTCCAATGCACCAAGCTCCTACACCCCTTGGACAATCTGCGTACAGTATCGATGGTGGTAACGTCGATCCATATTTGATCCGATATCGTGAACAAGCCCTTAGTCTTAGTAAAGTAAAAGCATGTCCATTCTCAAGTCTATTTAGGACTAGCCTACATAATCATTTCTCTTTCCAGTCATGACTGCGACTGTTCGTTTTACTCAACAGCAGGCTATTCTATTTTGTCCTATCACACTGTACAACGACCGGTAGGACATGTTTTTCATCCACTGGTTCGTCATTTCAGTTAGGAAAGTACATCGATCAGGCTTTAACGCTACCGAACAATCATTTCTAATGGAGGATGTGTTTTAAACTATGGGTTAGAAGATCATTTTAAACATTTGAAATACTTACTTTGAGATGAATTGACTACACGGGTACCAAACCTCTGACCAAATTGAACCACCTTCTGCGCCATCTTGTTCAACGATGTTGCATCTGCGTCTGTGTGCGTAGGGCAGTGCATTATGGGATAGATGATTTCATTGCATCTGAAGTCTGAAGTGGACAGTGTACAGTACAGTACCGTACCGTACTGTGCACTACTGTACTGTACTGCGGTCAGTGACGGCACTTTTACCAGTACTGTACCTGTAAGAGTCCGGTCCGGTACACGCACTTGTACACTTTAATGTACAGTACAGTACTGTGACGGAGAGATCTTCATGGTCTGGTCTGGTCCGGTCTGGTCCGGACCCGTGTCATATATGTACAGTGCTTTGTTACAGCCACGGCCGTACTACTGTACTGTACTGTACTGTACTGTACTGTACACTGAGTGTACAGTGTACAGTACAGTACTTTACCAAGACTTTCCATATGGTCTGTAGCAATGTTGCATAATAATTGTACAGTGTACAGTAACAGTATTCTGTTTGTATACTGTACTGTATAGACGCCTAGTGGAAGCCTAATAAAATGGAAAATTAAAGTACCAGCAGTACTACATATTATGATTAGTTAGCTAAGATCCTTTTAAAAGAAAGAAACCCTTTAGCGCATTTTGATCGCTAGACTGGATCCATGTTGATCCGCTAGACTACTAAGAGAGAGAGAGATGTCAGACTAGACCTGAGAAAGGTTTGGTTATCTTGATAGTAGACTAGTAGACCCCTCACTCATTATGCTGTACTTTACTGAGCGTACAGCCTCAATGCCTCCTATCAACAGTAACACGACAAATACACAACACTACCTCTGTCCTATACTGCATTATGCCATCAACGACTAATATTACTAGGTTAGTCCATGCTTGTGGATAGCGACTGACTGATTTTGTCCAACTTTTTGAATTAAGCAAAAGTTTCTTCATGCAATGGACATTCAGTACAGTACAGTAGGACTTGACTTTGAATGCATGCCATGACAATCGTGGACACTGGACACTGGACAGTCCTGTACAGTGTACAGTGTACAGTAGTACAGTATACTCAGTTACTCACCCTTCGGCACAGTACAATATACTGTACTGTACTACTGTATACAGTACAGTAGGTGCAGTACAGTACTAAAATACCGTGACTTGGATTGCATGCCATGACCAACGTGGACAGTATAGTGTACAATCACAGACATACGGTACAGTTCAATGACCAATTAGTGGATCGTTCTGCTGTCTCTCAATCTCTTTACTTTGCTCTTGACTTTGAATGCACGCCATGACGGACACTGGACAGTCCGGTACAGTGTACAGTGTACAGTACACTCACCCTGCAGCACAGTACAATATATTGTAGATACAGCAAGTGTACCGTGACTTGGATTACATGCCATGATCATCGCGGACAGTATAGTGTACAATTACAGACATACGGTACAGTTCAATGACCAGCAACTGGATCGTTCTGCTAAGTTTGAGTCGAGTGAACGGCGGTTTTTTGTCCGTCCATCTCTCTGGCCTTTTCGATCTCAGTAAACTACCCTGGCTTTGAATGCACGCCATGACGGACACTGGACAGTACAGTGTACAGTACACTCACCCTTCGGCACAGTACAATATACTGTAGATACAGCACTAAAATACCGTGACTTGGATTGCATGCCATGACCATCGTGGATAGTATAGTGTACAATTACAGACATACGGTACAGCTCAATGACCAACAACTGGATCGTTCTGCTGATTTTGACTCGAGTGAACGGCCGTTTCTTGTCCGTCCATCTCTCTGGCCTTTTCGATGTCTCCACCACCACCAAAGAATGGTGTCTCCATAGTAATACACTATATTATCGCTACTGTTTGCGATACAATACTAACAAATGAATGGAAAAGACTCTAGGTACAGTACGCTGAAATCGAGATATTCCTAGGAGACGGTAGAAGAAATTAATTGCTCCAGCCTTGACTTGCACAACTTTCAATATGGAAGACATGAGCAATTCTGTGGTCGATGGTGGCATCGATGACGATGGCCAATTACAAGACTCACAAAGTGATCATACTCCTTCTCCAGCTTCACAAGAAATCGATATCAAGCCAACCAAGCATAAAAATCATCATCGAAACAGTTTCAAAAAACAAAAGAAAGCCAATTCTATCGAGTAAGTGGAACAGACATGATTCATTCT
>NW_002060943.1:636971-638530 GCF_000150275.1 Trichoplax adhaerens | reverse complement strand
GATATGTGCAAGAGTCGGTTTTAACAGTGTACAGCACTCCCTGTGAGTCTGCTGCATATTAAAGGCCATATTTCGGAGTTTTGTTTTGTAGTTTTCATAGTCTGATCAAATTTTACAACATTTTATAGCGTTAATTCTTGAAAGGAGATTGTATTTACTTTAGCTATGGAATAGGCTAAGGATGCTGTATACGTTACTATTTGTAAGCGTTTAAGATCTCACTTAAGAAATTAGCTTTGCTATACGGAAGGTGAAATGATTTTAGCGTGATTTTTCGATCCCGTCTGCCCATTCAACTACGGTATGTCTTGCATCTTGGATCCCCCAAAAATGGTAGTATAACAGTGAAGTAAGTATCATGCTTTGATATCAACAATTAAATAACTCTTGCATACATGGATTTGTAGGAGCAATATTAATAAGGTTATGAGTCATAGTTTATTAGCAATGCGACAGGTTATAAGGCTAGTAATATTGAATATCATATATTAGCTAACCTATGAATAAATAGAGATAGAACAATATCGATATAGCATTCTGTTCCTTTATCAGCTCTAGCATACTCTGCTAAATGTGTAAAACTCGCTACCTGCTGTTGTCTTCTTCTCGATCCAATTCAACCTATTCCTTCTCCTCTAGCAGTTACTAGCATTCCTCATTGTTGCCTAAATACAAATCATATTACAATATTGTCGCCATTGGCTTGCAGCCTAGTTATCCGAGCCTAAACTCTCCATAGCAAGAAAACACTTATCAGACCTTATATTGCCTAGACTGTTTCGTGCTGACACGTTCACATTAGCTAGGGAAATGTCATGAACAGTAAATGTAGATCTAATGCGAATCCTACCTTATTATACGCACAAAATACAAGTAAGTATTCTCCCAAGCTCCGAGCAATTACTGATAAATCATACCATGTGCTGTATATACCCGTACCATATATGTAGAATTGTTGCTCTCCACAATGAAGGAGGCTAAAATAATTTGGTGGAAAATGGAATAAGTTTATTAAAATGTCGAGAATGAAAGAAGATAAGTTATAACTTATAGGTCACAGCTCAACCGCAGAGTATAGCTTAACATGGAGGTCATAGACTATCTACGAATACTTATATGTAGTATACATGCTGTACCATGGACTACTCCATCTCTCGAGGAATTCTGAAGTAATCTATCGTGCCTGTACAAAGTCGCGATACTTTGGTTTGCAACGCTCTTGATTGCATTTTATCCACAATGCAAATCTCTGCTATTTATGTGCTACGATATACATAGAACTGTATTTGACATGATTCATTTCACCATGACATGAAGGCAATAGCATACCTACCAATTTGAAATAGTACCATGCTGTACCATCTTTCCAGGGATTATGGAGTAGTCCATGACTGCATGAAATCGATATTTTGTGTTGGAAATTGGAAGACGATTGGATTTTGTCCATAATACAAATCCCAGCTATTGAGCGCCACGACATCAATCATTTTCACGATGGCATGGAGGCAATAGCAAACCTACCAATATGCAGTAACACCATGTTACACCTGAACTACTAA
>NW_002060943.1:563125-636921 GCF_000150275.1 Trichoplax adhaerens | reverse complement strand
AAAAAAGGTAAGAAATGCATGTTATATTCTTAATGTCATGGTGCTCAACTTTTATGCTAGTATTATCAAAGAGATCATGGTGTTGATGAACTGATAGAACCGGGGCCCAATGGCGATGGTTTTGATATTGGCTACTTGAATAGAATACACGTTGCAAGACTGCAATATTTTAATATTGATCTTCTAGTAAATCCTCAACCTTCATTCCTACTTCACATTATTGTTTTATTCAAATCAAATCATGAGTAAGGTATCAAAATTATTGATGACTACATGGGCTAATCGTTGAAACTCTTCAGCCTCCAGCAGATTACGTCGATCGATGGACGTTCATGAAATGATGAAATTCTCCTTTACACAGTTTTCTACGCTCAATCACCTCTTCAGGGGATCTGCTGACATAGCAGCATAGACTACAATAAACCATAAAAACTAATTGGATAGATACATTATAAAGTCATACTTATTCACCATCATCATGCAAATATTAGTTGACACAACCCATAACTTGTACTACTGCAAATAACTACGATACCGCAGCATCGATTACAGTAAATCATACTAACGAATCGGATGGACATCACGATGCTATAGTTTATCCACACTGAACGTAAATCCCTATCATACAAGTAAAAATTGCACTTATATAGATGCTTACCTACACTATTGTATAGGACTTCCACGTAACATCATTGACCACAACAAACCGTAATGATGAATTTGTTATCCAGCACAATATTACAGTTATCCACATTGAAGATAAAATCCAATCATGCAAGTACAAATTGCACTGACGCAAGTTCATCACTTACCCTACGCAATAAAGCTACGTTGCTCTACTCAAGAATAAAAGTAGAAGCCCGTATTCAATCACCTACAAACTCCATTATATAATCTGCATTTCTGCAGAACTTCATTCTATTTTACAAGTGGACGCAAGAGTTATTCTGTAGTTAGTTGCTGGCAAAGTGGCAATCTACGAACATACATTTCCTTAGCTATTTCAACTATCTACTGAATGATTTAACTGCTGTCTATCCTTACCGTAATTTGTTGAAAATTGCAGCGAACCAAATTAATTTTGTGTCAGTAGCATAGTTGACACTATACTACTCAAAATTAGACCCGGATACACATCAATGCTATAATCAGGCCATCTTTAATTTTTTTGTATAATATTATATCTCGATCTTTTATAAATAACTTGCTCTGCTGTAGAACTAAAACGCATACAATTGAAAGAAATTAAAATATTTAGTGTCTGTAGACAACTAAAACGCTGACATCAAAAATCCCCATAACTATTGCTTATTCAAACTTCAAACTTATTGACATTACTATTTAACAGAATCGCAAGCAAAAAAAGAAGAAAAAATCATCCGCCAGTAGAGGAGATGAATTTTATAACAGAAAATTTCGTGGATTTTCTAGACGAATCAAAGAGATTTTACATGTAAGAATAAAAAACATATCCTAACAAAAATACAGTAATAATTCAATATTTATGATTATCGCGTGTACTATTTGATTAACTGAATTTTTTTCATTGACAAGACGTGCTGTGATACCACTGTATGAGCTCATATTATTGTTGCTATAGCTTGGTTCAGGTGTAGACAACTAAAAATACCAACTCTGTAAACCAATATTATTAATTACTAGGAGGTAGTAATATGCAATCTTCTATAGATACTATAGAGAACGTGTCTATTACAATATTATGCTCTTCTACTCAGTTGGAATACAAAGTCTTGTTAGCTCGATTTGCCTACATGCTATTACTTAAAAACCGTAACCTATTGCATCAATTACATTTATGCAACAATTTAGTCATAGTCAAATACATTTATTGCAAAAATTACCCCGAGTAAATAATCTGAGGATATTTTAGCTTCAAAGATATTCTTAATCGCACCACTCTTTATGTATACTGTAAGTGGCTACTGAAGCAAAATCGTGGCCTTCTGTAGATCTATTTATCTTAACCCCTATAACGGCTGATCTTAGTATCTAATGAAGCCATAGTAGTTTACTAAATAATTAACATCGACTGACTATAGTGATCGAGACTTGTCTACAATCCTAGATGCTAATCTTACTTTATGTTACAGTGACAATGGGCGAAATGGGACACTAATAATTCAATTTTTGTACAGCAACAGCAAATTAACTACGCCATTATGGCTGTATAGCTTCAGTATCGTTAAAATTAGTTGATAATGTGGCTGTAAGAAACAAAATGTAATACTAGTAATAATAAACGTTTACTCACGACTAAAATTACACTATCGTGACAGGAAAATGCTGCCATGGCCGACGAAATTGATCGTTTGCGGGAAAAATTGATTGCAGGGCGGGTTGAAAGAAAATATTTACTTAAACGATTGTTTCAGTTAATTGTATCTCGCCTAGATCAGAGTGATAGCATGTCTGCAGCTAATTTACCATTTAACGTTAATACCACAACTCATTTACCCGATGATTTTGTCACTCCATATATGGCTAGAGTATTTCTTGGCACTGAAATTAGTAAATCAACTTTACCAATACCTCCAGCTAAGTCGAAAGGCAAGAGAAAAATTAAAAAACTGACTTTGGAAGATATCAACAACGTTTTAATGAAAGGTGCAAAGACCAAAGCAAAGAAATCGAAATCAACTGTTAAAGTTCCTATAGATCCAATAGAGCTTGATGCTTCTGGAAAACCTGTCATACCGATAGTTATAAACGAACTAAGAGTTCACAGCTTGGGTAAAATAGTCCACGACAAAGATAGCTATCATTCAGAAAGTTTTATTTATCCTGTCGGTTACTGTAGCTCTAGAAGTTACCCATCAACCACTGCGCCAGCCGAAAATATAAATTATATGTCTACTATTAGCGAGGGCAATACCGAACCAAAAGTAAGTATTTTCATTGTTGTAAGTTAGCGTTGCATTTCAAGAGTTGAAACGTTAGCAGAGAAACTTACCACATATATCATGTTTTATTATCCATCAGTTTGAAATATCCCTGGCAGATGCTGCCGATGTTATATTTCAGGCATCTTCTCCTGACAAGTGTGTAGCAAAACTGAATAAGGTTATTCTTGAAGAAATTCAGAAGTTTCCGTAAGTAATGTTAGATGCATATCAAATTACGTAAAATCCTGCAAAACATATCCCTATTGTATTCATCTGCTAATGCAGACGTTGCATACGATATTATTAATACTTACCTGAGCTGTAATTTAAAATGATCTCTTTAGAAGGAATTAATACACTCGTATACAATTTGATTAATTATAAGTTATTAGCACTAAACCTGGTTCTATAGATATACCTTATATTTTACATGTTAGTAAAGGTCTTGTCGAAATCTATTTTACAGAGATAAAGAAATTAGTTTCATTCCGTTATCCGGTCCCGAATTTTTTGGAATTTCGATACCGGTAATACAGAATCTGATTCAGAACTGTCCTGGAGCTAAAAAGTGTACGAGATATAACTGGATACGTTTTGAAGTTAAGAAGAAATTGCCCATTCCCAGTAAAGAAGATCAGAGAGAAAATAATGAAAAGCCTGTTAAGGTTGAAGATCAACAGACTGTAGCAGGTGAACCGAGTCACAATGAATCCAATGTCGAAAATAGTGAACTACAGCAAGCTACCTCTAGCCCCTTGAATAATACTACGAAACAAGTAGACCAAAGTTCCGATGAATCTGATAATGATCAATTGATGATAGAACTTGACACTTCTTAGTTAATTAAAAATCTGTACCGAACCATTTATTAATTATGGTGTATTTCATGGTATACAGTCTAAATTTATAATGACCTATTACTGTACTAATTGTTAAAGTCGACCGTGCAATAGCACGATACAATTTCGAATGAAAGAATGGTATCACTACCTCTAATTACCGGTAAGATTATTAACAACTTTTCATATATCTTAAAGTGTAATTATTAAAAAAGATTTCTTGTATTGGTTGCTGAATCGTTAAACCATTTATGTGTAATGGTACTGTATCCATAATTAGTATACCTTATTGTTCGTCAATGTCGGAGATGCATACTATAGTTTTGCCCGTATAAATATGTGCATGTACAGGTAAAGTTCTTATTTGGGTGTAATTGGTCTATGCAACACAATAATACAAATTCAGTTGTAGTTCTAACGAAATATCTTAGTGCCATAGCTAGCCTAGTCAGTCTATAGTATGATCTTAGTATAGAATCATAAACATTGCTTGTTCACGATTTATGTCCTATACTGATATACATGATGCATGTCGCATTCGTTGCCTATAAAGGAAGTACATGACTCGCTAAGCAGACCTAATGATGGACACATAGAAATAGATTATAGAATGCATTTATATCTGTAATTGTTGTTAAGCTTTAGTCACTGATATTTGTAATATTCGGTGCTTCAATTTAATGAAATACCCCTTTATTTTGTTGGTAAAACTCTTTCCAGGAGTATCAGCACTGTTAACTAAAACAGCATTTTAATAATTTTGTGCATACGAGCATATATCTTAAAATATTTGCTTTCGGCAAATCTTTTGATAGTTTACAAAAATAATTAGTGTCTTAAAATTAGGTTTTGTCCTATCGTTCTTTTAAATTTATTATTTATTAGACCATCACCGTTGAACTCTTATTCTTGTTAACAATTGTTGCTTTGGTGTCAATCTTGATGTTCCCTTGTACATATTTTAAAGGTGTTTTATGATTATCATCGGCTTGATATCATCTTAATATGCAATATCAACTACTATAAACATATGAATAATTTCCTTTTGGCTCGCGGCTTTTGACTACAGGGCATTATAGAAAACTGGTGTATTCATTATAATTCTTATATATACGTCATAAAAAAATAATTATCATAATGACGTAGACGTATCGCCAAAAGTCGTAGACATTTAAATCTATTTCTTCAGGACATGGTCTTGACAAGTTCATTTCGACTGTTGTTAAATAGACGTTATAGTTCTCATTGAAAACTGTTGAATAAAATAGTGTATACTATATTAATGTGTAAGAATTGGGAACGTACAATGTCATAATAATAATAAAGTATAGACATAACAAGAAAAAGAAAAGATTCGAAATAGAGTAGAAGGATGACGTGATACGACGCTATTAGAAGCGCAAGTAATTCGTCAAAAATGCACCAATGTTGATTGATTTCATCCATTTCAGGACTTGCTCTATGACAACTGGCAATAACATTAACCAACTTCAAAACATAAATACATGATACATGATAAAAAAGAAATCGTGATCAATTCCAGCAAAATTAAATAACGACTGCTATAATTAAGTTTTACATCTATTTAACAAATCAAATGAACTGAAAGAAATGGATGATTCATCCTCTTTCATTGAGGACTAGACATCATCCCCTCGTCGACGATTCCCCTACTAGCAGAATTAAGTGGCTTAAATCGTCTTTTAACAATTAAAAGTAGCTCATGGACAATAAATATTCGATGATCAGGAAATAGGATGTTGTACCTGATAGAATATTGTAGACAACAATGACAATATCAAATTTCATCGGCAATTATGTATCAAACATTAAAATACTATTTATTTGAACTCTACGATTACATGGAAAGTTAGACCTTGCTAGGACATGACAAGAGCACCTACAGTAGTGACTATGATGTTATAATGGATTTAACAATGGCCTGTAAGGTGATTTAAGCTAATTCCAATGATACAGTCTACGTGTATCATTCATGATGTCGATATTGAAAATAGACATACAGTGGGCAGCATTTGATATTTTTATTCACTTTGCATTTCTTTTGGTATAATTCTTTATAGTTTAGTTCTATAATATATTTAACTAAAGCCTATAGGTCATAAAGTAAAAATTAGATATGATAATTGAAAATTTACAGATAGCCATAAATAATAGAAAATGATTAATCAATCATGTTCAAAAGGCTAGACCAAATTACAATCCAAAATTTTATAAAATTAATACCTATTAATAAATTTAATTAAAATACTGCACATAACGAAATTGGGTTCGTTTCCTACTTCAAATTAGCTTTTAATATCAACTACCATAACAGTTTAATCTACTATTGTATTAACTAAAGGCGTTGACTGCATGGATATCTGTTTAAGACTGTCAATTAGACTAGTTGTGGGCCGATAATTAGGGCACAATTTAGACAAATAGATTCACTGGCGCCGGTTAGGAGCCATGATATTTCTTTAGTTTGATTGTAATCATCATAAAGATATTCATTTGAGAATAAAGCCGTAGACATTATAATATGCGACATCTAGTACAGCCATTACCTCCAGCCAAATTTAGATTAGCTTAATATTGCCAAGCTTATCACTCCTTATTGTAGTGTTCGCCATCCAGTCTCACTGTAAAATCTCTTCAAACAATAAAGCAATTGATCCGTTTCAAGTATAAAATCAAATTTATTATAGATGTCAGACATCACGTTAGGCACCATCGAAGCATGTCTAATAGACGATAATTTCTCTAAGAAATTCGAGATAGAGCAAACTTTTATAGATTACAGTAATTATAACAACTACAAGATAATATAACAACAATGTTGAAGAGGAAATACCACATAAGCACTGTAATATTCCTAGCAAATCATTAGATAAGCGTATCAAGGCATAGGAAGAAGAAATATCATTAATAAAAATATTTTTTATAACCCAAAAAATATTTATCTATACTAATATAAAATGCGACTGAATGTATTAAATTCATAGTGTAAAATTAGATATTACCAATATGATTCATTCATTAACAATACTTAGAATAGGTTGATTACTTCATTGTAGTGATAGCAATCATAAAATTGAACTCAATGCAAAGGTTAATATGTTACTAGGCAAAACATAAAATTAAACAAAGATTTGATACGGAGAGGAATTGAAAGTAATGGGATAATGCCTATATCAGACAAGAATAAATATTTAGTTGGATCAATATGATCAAGCGATGGACTGATAGCATCAAATCGATTGTCTTCGGCATCATGTCTAGATTCGGCATAATATTCGACGAGGCGGGCAAGAGAATAATCTAAATACCTCCTACTACGGCATAAAGTGGTTCGATATGGTATTCCATTGTATTTTTCTATTAGTCTACAAAGGAGTACCATGTAGCATCATTTATAGTATTTTAATTTAATATCTACTTTCTCTACAATTACAAAGTGCTTAAAACTGCATCAGATTTGAACTAGATAAAACACCATCATTGCACACTTATTCTCACTTTATATAATGTTAGCTACGAATGTCCGTGATATCACCTAAAATATGCATGCAAGTATTGATTAAATATCAAATCAATCAAATCTCGACAAATTTCATCTGTAAAATATTTTAAATGATCACTCTAGATATAAGCAATTCGTGGAAAGTTCTCCATTTCGATAAAGTAATAGCCGGCATAGCTTCGATTTTTACAGAAATGAAGCTTAGCTGACAGTAACCTATTGTTTAGAAATTTAGATATACGACAATTATATATTAGAAGTATCTACGGTATGCATCAAGTTATGACATCCAAGAAGATTGTATTACAGTAAAAATAGTCGTACAGAGCTAGATTTGGAATTATATCTTCAGTGAAACATTGAGAGGCTATCATTTAAAGTATAATGTTGATTGCTGATATCGTGCATAAGCGTAGTGGGCTTCCATACCTTGGATTGCCACCTACAAGCAAACGACGTAGAGGAATCAGTTCTTTCTTATTGCCCAGTCTACTCTGAGTAAAATATTATTATTTGAAATTGTATATTTCTTTGCATAAAAGATATGAGTTTTAGCCCTAGTGGTAATAGAAAATTCCTCCATTAGTCTCTATAGTCTTAGAGAAATTGTAAGATCTCAAGTTAAACTCTTGAAAGAATGCTCACATTGAAAATCTTATAATATTAAAATTATAGGAAAGCTTTGGTATTTACTATCTTGATGGATAGATGAATGAACTCTAAATTTCAGTACTTCAAAACTGGTTTTATGCAATTAAAATAAATAATTAGGATACTAAATTTTGTTTTCAAAATTATTTTGTCAGCAATTCGTATATGTGGTTTTAAAGACAGTAATGTAAATGTTATAAATATGAAGATGAAAATTGAAGGGAAAAATTTTTATTTAATTACAATAATTACGATGATCGTTAATAACTATTTATGATCATTACAAATAAAGATTATTATAGTTTAAATTGACATTTTAATATATGTAGGGATAGAAATAAAATTAGAACTTTCTTACATTAATCATTCTTTGAGATCTTCAGTAGTCAAACTATAGACTAAGTAAACACAAACCACATTAACGATAATTTCTACAACTTTAAGAAACGAATTTTCGAATTAATAGATATTTCAGAAAAGGAATAACACCCAACTACGATAAACATTTCACATAACTATTACATCAACTATTGTGATTATCACGCCTACATTAAGCCATTGCTTACACTTTTTCTCACCATGATATTGCCCATCTTGATTAATTTATGACAAAAACTGAGATTTCTATTGTAAAAGATTTAATGGAATTATTGATCTTTGTGACTTTCGTCTCTAAAATTTTTAATCTCTGACACGGATGATCCCTTTTTTAGCGTCATATGAATATGTCATGAATATTAAATAATCACTTACGCTTGTTAGCCGATGTTTAAGACATATAGATATGTAAGTAGAACTCTTTTTATAAAGACATTTAATCTAAATGCAGTCAATATGAAAAAAATTTCAAAATAATCTAAAATAAAGCTTGAAATTAAAGCCCTAACCATGATAATTATGTCGTATTATCACTAAATATAAAAATTTTTTATATTATATTACTGCTTCAATATCGCTTGATACCTTTTTATCTACTCAAGTTTTTTAAGTTATGTTCTATTATTAAATAAATATCTCCTTCGACTTAAAATTTCTAGAGATATCAAAACAATTAATGAATATATAAGCTGTTTCCATATCCTTAAAACATTGCCAATGAAGAATATTAATACCGTTTGGTTTATTGGTGGCTTCCCATGCCTTACAACTTATGCGTACAACGCCAAGGTTATCGCAGACTTGATTTATAAATTATGTGATAATTTCTTAACCGAGTATTAAGATATTTTGCCCCTTCGATGATTCTAGCTTTCTGAAGAGATCTTAAGTTAACAATTTTATTCATTGCTAGAAAGTATTTGTCAGGTAAATAAAAGGCTATACGATGATCCAAAAGAAATTTGATCGTCATTCTTCAGCATAGTATAAATAATTTAGGAATATTCCTAATTAAATTATATAGTAGATTCTTTCTTCCCCTTACTGAATCATACAACAAAAATTCTTTAGCAGATTCAATGCTATTTACTATTTACTATTTATATGAAACATACCAATTGAATCATATTTTCAATTTCCTATTTACTCGAATGTGCATCCAGAATTATAGATGAGATATCTATTAGTATAATTGACGTCAATTCAATTTATGGTAAAATTCTGCAATTCATATACTTCTATAATTCATATTGTTTGTTTGATTTTAATTTCGCTTTTTAATGCTACATTAGTAACAGTCAATCCTCTATTTACTATCCACTGAAAACTGAAATACTGCAGTTGCTAATAAATAATTCAACAGCTACCGGTTATTTACTACTAAGGCGTAGTTACGTTTGATGTTGAAAATAAAGTATTGCCATAATTGAGAACCGAATTCGTAAATAGTAAGTACACTTAAGAGAGCTACCTCAAATAATGGGATCGCAACAAAGCAAAGATTGTGCTGTAATTATTTTTTCATATGAATTAACGGTAGTTGCTGTAAATTAGTGAATTTGGTACTAATTATAATTCAATCACAAGAAATATCAAAAAAGAATATGTATATCACAATTATTATAATTTAATATCATGGACTATTTATTTTACATTATATTCTCCATGAATTATGGCATTTTATAGGACTAAATAAGTTGATTTAATAAATTCTCAGTTTCGAGGATGAATAATGATCATGTTATGATTCTATTACACAGTTCTTCTTTAAATTTACGAAGTGCGCAACTACGGTAAATCTAGTACTGTTATAGATATAAATTCACTCACCAGTAGATCTCTAATAAATGATTAAATTAAAGTAGTAACGAGATATATCATTGATATTGATTATTAACTTTAGACCTTAGTTATGATTTTTCAAGCGAAGCATCTTTATCACTAAATTTCTCTTATTTTCGCTTGCAAGGTTTCCCTGATGCGAGAAGAGAATGACGATTTTACATTAGTGCTTGGTTGAATGGGCTTCTAATAATATAAATCATTCCTATCCTTTCTTATCTTTATTAAGATTAATCGTCTCAATTAATGACTTGAATCATATTTTCTAATGTAGTAACTCTAATTTATTGTGGAGAATGATCATTATGTCAAATTATTTAAAACGAAATTATACGTTTCATGAATCAGTTTTGATTCTTGCAGTGATTTCTTGATCTAAGCACTCTACCGATAAACAAAGTTGCAATCTATTCGTTGTTTTTTTAAATATACAGCATGGAGGATTTAGTACAATCTGTTATTGACAACGCTCACTACAGAGCTAAGTGAGATAGATTGACCGGATTCTATGAAATTCTAATTCAACCACCACAATCGTTTTATGGTGATTTTAAATATGAAAGAATTGAAAATGATGATAAATTGCAGATATCGTAAATGGAACTATTTTTATCCAATTTTTTATTTAAAGTTACCTACATAATAGATAATCACAGAGATAAATTTGGATATAAAGAAGGAAGGAAGACTATATTTATGTTGATATCTATTTAAAATCGGATAAAATATTGGATCATCGTCAACATATTGACGATGATCGAATAGGCAAGATCATAACAAGTTGATATCACGCTAGATTACAAAAATGCGATTGTCAATAAATGATGATAATCAAGATCTGATTGTTTCAATCATTTAGATGCAGATTTGCGTCAATAATGGATGTCTTATCTATTATACAAATTGAGTTCAATGGTTGGTTGTCATGGGTGCTACATTAGAATAGATGAAAACAAACATGGTATTAGTCAACAGAAAGAAACGGAAAATGAGAAATAGCTTATATAGAAGTTAATGCTGATTGTTTGATAACCATCACCTTAGTAGTGTGAACAACTTTCAGAATAAGCTTAGGTAGAGATAACGTTGATCAATATTCGTGGAAATTAGCAAACTAATTTTAGATTTTAGAAATATATATTTAGAAACCGTGACCAATCCATTGGATATGATTTGATCTCAATCAACAATTGTAATTAATGTTGAATTTATTTTATTAACTATTTAAGCTGTGTATTAAATCATCCATAAGGCAATTGAGTGATATTCGATATACGGGTATAAACATATATCTTTAATGATTCTACAGTTGTGGCAATACGAAATAGTTACAAAACGTTAATTTATCTATCTTTTCTCTTCCCCCTCCTTTTTCTACCCTTAAAGTATTATTATTTAATTCTGTTTGCACTCTATTGCCATTCAATTAATAATATTCATGTCAAGTAAAATCAAGATCAATCTATACCGTATTCAATAGGATAAATTAAAATCATTTTTATTGACTTATTCTTGTCTTGTTTATTTAAGATGAAATTTAGCTATCTTATAAAATAAAAATTAAATCCCTTTATCAGACCGTTGCAATGTTGCCAATAATGAAAGCATACTTTAGTTCCAAGTTTGGAATTCATTATCCATCAATATTTTCAATTATTAAAAAATTTTTTTTGGTGACCATAAACAGAAATTAAAGATAGATCGATCTCATCTTCTATACAAAAATGGACTAACATTTAAAACCATTCTGTTTTGATGACATCAATAGCTTAGCTATTGTTGATACTTTATAAAGTAGCTGATTTATGATAAATAGATAGCAAAACCGACAGTAGTTAGCCCTAGCAGACAATAAAAGGATAATTTTAACCACCGCCGTTTTTTTTTATATTATCAAATTCAAATCTTATTCATAGTCTTAACAAAATCTCGAAATAATTGTACGCAATATCAGTTGGTTGAATAACCTTTGAAGATTCCCCCACACGTCAACGATGATCGTCTTGAATTACAATAACTGATCAATAATACAACTCATCAATCAGAAGGTAAGGCAATTCCAATTGAATTTAAATAGCAATAGCAACTAGGCTTGAAAAAAACAAATAATTAAATGGGTTTAAAGAGGCGGAGGAGGTAGCTGCATCAACAATACATTGAATAAAAATACATTTTTTCTCCAATCTTTTGTCCTCAACTCTGCTATAAATACAACTTTATTGTTCAGCAAAGAGTTGATAAACCTCCAACGATTGATTAAACTAGTTACAAACATCATCGTCATCAAAAGCTTACATGATTGCGTTTCACCAAGCAGAATTGCTACAATCTACTCCAATTACTACCACCATGGAAACCGATCCATCGACTCCTTTAGCTACATCAAGCAGCCATACAGGTTAGTCCCAATATTATACCCTATCCTGGTATCGCTTCCAGGCTATTTGGCATCCAATATTTCAATAGCCAGCTCGGCTAGTAAAACAAAATTGAACGATGAAATTACCTTACTTAGGGCAGCGTCATTGCCTTCTACAGTTTGGAAAAAGGAGTCGTAAACTTTTTTCGAAAAGATTTCATATCTATTTTTTGTAGCGTAAAATTATATTTGACAGCTCATGCCTGCATAGCAGTGACGATTCAATTTATTCATTTTAACATTAATTCAAATCGATGGCTTACATAGCTAGTAGACAAAAATTACTATGTTTATCCGATATATCGTAGTATAACTTACCTACTTAAGGTATTGGTATTATCATAACATAAATGAACTCGTAGGAAAAAGGAAGTACAATGACTTTGAAAGTAATCGGAAACTAGATCTTATAATCCATCTTATAATCGTTGTTAATTGATTCTTAAATTTACCATGTTTTATCGATTTTCATCGATGGATAACATAAATTAATATTGCATTGAGAAAAGTAAGATAGTCTCTATAATATTCATTGCTTAAGGGACATAGTCACGTTGACAAATGAATATGCGATAGACAAAGCCATTCGCTATTCAACTCGTATATCGGAAGGGTATCACATTATATTATTAGTTGCATAGTGGCTCTGCTTAATCTGTCGGTAATTTTAATGTTGATGATTATCGAACCTAATATCAGCGTCTTGATTTACTAGGGTTTTAATCTTGGTTCAATATATTTACAAGTTGATGCAAGAAATTATTCTTATTTTTGTCACAGATTAATTTTATCAAGTCAGTAACTATAAGTCCTACTCTATCGTGGAATTAATCATCTATTTTGCAGCATATGAACACAGTTAACCTTGCTCATCTATAGCAAATGCATGTCGGTCATCATTTTGTAAATTGAAATTTACACATCTTTGAAAGGTATTCACCATCTATCAGGTGTATATCTAAAGTTAATCGGCATCCAAATTTTAAGACATAATCCAGTACATCAATAGTTAATCCTACTACAGTATTCAATTTCTATCGAATGAGACTTGCAAGTTATTTAGATGCATCTACACTTAACAATTACAGTCTATGGATATTCATTATACTGTAGCTTTCATAAAACAATTATCAGGACTACGGTAGTAAATGGAAATTGAATATAAAATAGTTTGCCTAATTCGTATAGGACTGAAGAATATGAGTGATCGTCCATTCTGAAAGCATGTATAGAATCGCTATTCTGTCAATGTCGTATTAAAATACTATTAAGTTTTCTTTTCTCAGTTAAAATAAACAAAGTCCATTTGTAAAGAGCTTGGATTTCCTCTACCTCTCCAACTTTTAGCTTCAACACTTGTAACTTTTTTATCAAAAAAACTCAAAGACCGCCTAATCAACATTATTATCAGAGAAGAAAAGATTCCTTGTGATTGACTCAAATCATTTTAAGAAAAAATAACAGTTACAAGCACGTAGATTTAAGCTTGCTTATTAAAATTAGAGTATGGAGAATTAAAGAAATCGAGTGCCTTTAAACACCATTGTTGATTAAATGATCTCAACTATTAATTGAAGACGTTTTCAATTCCAAGAGTTCTCAATGTTAATCTCACTTTTTATCTACTACCATCAGCGGTATCGATTAAACTATCGAGTACAGGACTACAGCAGTATTTTTTATTGCTATAAGAAAAAGTAGTAAAAATTTTATTCAGTCATTACCTTTCAAAATGGTGAATTGATCGTGGTAAGGCTGACTTTAGCTTTCGAATTAATAAACATTTCCCTCTTCTATAAGTCCATCATTGACCCAGCTACCGTACGTGTCTATACTAGAAAAATAGGTTGTAAAACTATCAAATTTATTTTGATTACTAGCCTATAATAGATTAGATGATAACGTATCACTTTACATATTGATGTCTTATCATAAGTAAGATGTAAAGACCATCTCTCATCCTATTTCTAAAACAAAGCGTGAATGAACATTTGTTAATTTAAGCCAACAGCTATCTATAAAATTAATTTGTGATAATTGCTGGTAGAAAATGAAATCGGCTCTATACCATAACTATAAATTAAACTATTTATCGATTTGATAATGAATTAATCTTTCATGAGATCACTTTACTCGATTGCAGTAAGAGTAATCGATACCGTACGACATGACTACATCAATATAACATCCTAGTTGGCTCTATTCGATCTTTAGTATTATTTTTATTTATAGACATTATTTATACATGTATAGCACTTATTCTGATATTCCATGCTCCATTGAATTACAACTAAAAATTACTTTCTAGTCAATCTATTCTTTTGACTTAAATTATTCACACTCTAATGCATCAGTAATCACCATCAATTGATTGACATTGTTGATGACCTCTTGCTTGGAAGTTGTTGTAGAAGACATAGTCTAAGCAAGATAAAGAATAGATAACTGACCTTTGATATGGCTAAACATAATATTATCAATGGATTTGGTATTTTATCTACCTTTAATCTTATTACAATTAAAGACTTTTGAATGGATATCAAGGGTCACCTTAAGATCCATAAATGAATTGAGAGTGGATTAACGGGGTCAAATAATTAGTCACCATATATTACCTAGAAACATATCATGAGCTACTTTAAATAGATTGATTTTTGAAGAACAACGTCGATTTTTTTCTCTTACCTGTGTGTTTTCTTAATCGCTGACATGATTTGGTTTAATTTAATCTTTAATTACTTGTAAGACACCTAAGTATTCAAGGTGTATTTCCAATAATTCCTGTAATTTATAAATATGTATTGTTATCAGCCTTAGTTTTAAAAAAATGGAGCTTTTCTTGTTCGAACATAGTAGTCTCCTTCAGGCAATATAGCACTAATGGATGTAATATCAATAAGTAGCTTAAGTCAATAGACCCAAAATGGCTTTTAAAGCATCAATTAGATTGCCTGTGAATAAGATGAAAATACCAACTTAAATCGAGCTTAGTATAAACCAATCGATCTCAATTTCAATCATAGCAGCTTATCGTATATAATTCAGAAAATCAAACACGTAGATTTGACCACTTTAACATTGCTTTGATAATAGCTTGAGTCAATAGATCAAAACTGACTTTTAAAAGAATCGATTAGATTGCCTGCTAATAAGACAAAAATATCAACTTTGAATCGAACTTTGTATAAACTAACCGATATCAATTTTAACCGCAGCAGTTGGCCGTATATATTTCAGACAATTAAACACTTAGATTTTACCGTTTAAATGCTTGCCTTGCTAATGGCAAAAGTCAACAGATGCAAAAATAGCTTTCAATAAGTCGATTAGATTACCTATCAATAAGATTAAATACCAACTCGAATCAAACTTAGTATGAACTAACCGATCTTAACTTGAAACATAGCAGTTTGTCGTATATATTTCAAAAATTAAAGACGCAAACTTTACTACCTTAACATTGCTTTATTAAAGATTCTTTTACTAAAAGCCAGCTCAGATTGAATATAAATTAATTTATTTAGCCATTGAAGTACATCAATACTCTCTTAAATACTCTTTTGCATGTCGTAATACTTATGATATAATATTGTAAATAGCTAAGAAAGCACTTAGCCAAAAATGACATTCTATTAGAAGCCAATAATTACATTTAAGGTATTCTATATTGCAGCTAATCATTATATCCTAATTCTTTATTATCTAACCGCCAGGAATAATATCAATGTGCGAGTAGGTGTGATATATTTAATCTACTGATATTTGGTAGAAATAACACATGTTATGTATGGCAGTTACGTGTTACTTAATATATTTGCATTTCACAGTTTTGACCCAGTTACTTAAAGTATTGCAATATAACAAAATATTTGTCCTATTAAGATTTCAAAACTATTAAAATAGTAGTGCAAATAGTGATCAACCCGCATTAAAATTGTTAGTCACGAAGCAGCCTCCGCTTAATATACTATAGAGCTCCATCCCGATCCATCATATGTGAACGAAAATTTCTTAAACAATTAATAAACCTGGTTACTCTATTTTGCTGAGAAGAATATAGCCTACAAAATTGTATAAATCTCTAAAAAACTGAAAATGGTTATTTGATAAGACGAACCTATTGCTGCTAAACGTTGTAAAAAGGGCAAGCTAGTGTTTATACTTTTATCATCGGCTTCGTAAGTTACATTTGACTTCTAACGCGCAACGACTAAACAGTCAAAATCTCGCTTACCCAAACTTGATTGATGTCAATCTCATTTCAATCCTTTTAAATCTATATGCAATCATCTAATTGTTAGATAGTCGGACAAAATATTCTTGACTAATTGCTCATCCATATCTTGTGGTGGCATTTTCAAATCATACCAGCATTAGACGTAGCTTCCATTAAATGTATCTTTCAAGGGTTAATTCAGATACATAGGGTACTTGAGAAATCATTGGTGCAACCTAATTGCCACTATCTCACTCTATAATATTTAAATCAAAAATAATTCCGTTGTCATTTTATTGTAATAATAAAGGTGGATAATTATTATATGCATTAATCCTGTAATGGATATATAAAATCGTTTTCGAGGAAGAGGAAATTATTCTATGATCCAAACTATAAGTATAAACTATATATTTACGTTTTCAAATATCCTTTATCTACTCAGTTGCGTATCGTAAGCCTATAAAATTTTGAAATAGACTTTCTGCTTTATAGATGAGCATTCTCTTTAATCGCCTTGATACTTCATAGTAAATTGTATTGGTACGACCAGGCGCTTGCAGCTTTCATAGGCAATAATCAAACTACCCTACAGTACTTGGTGATCTATTCATAACATGCTCATGTATCATGAACATTCCCATCTAACTTCATTGCTGAATAAAGATCACGTCGCAATGTCCCGTGATATCTCCTATAATATATCAGCCTTATATGCATGGCTAGAAATATAATTATGTTCCGTTTCTTTATCACAATTTCGATGCTGTAAAAAATACTTTTATCTTTCAATCGTTCTAACTTCCGCATCGGCTAAACTTAAAGAGATAAATTTAACCAGTAATAAGACCAACAACTAAAAATTTGGTAATGGTAACGCAACTGTAGTATACTTGAATGTGTACTATAAGTTATCGATGAGAAAGGGCTACATAAAAAGTTCATTTGCTAAAGTTTATAATTGGGATCAGCCATTACTGTTGATAGAAAAATTTTATAAAGTATGATCCTTTGATATCACTTCAGCATAGATAAATAAATTTAGATATTACGTCTAAATTCAATATATACAAATTTTAATTAATAACGAATTTGCTAATTAATAAGAAGTAAACAGGAGAATAAGCTTGCTGATAGAATTATTTAAAAAAGCATTTTTATAGAAATTAGGTGGAGTTTCAACATACGTGATGCAGTTTAGCTGAAATTGACACAATAAATTTTAAATATCATTAAGGACACTAATCAACCCTTGAAATTCATGATCATGACCCAAAATTTTATGCTGATTGATAATCATTGAAATATTTATAATCATCTGCCGCAAGCATTTACTGTACATCGAGGTCTCGATTTAACAATACTGCAATTTTACGCCAGATGATCACATAATTGTATCACAGGAAACCCGCTCTAAATAACAAGTAAATAGCTATAAGTCGAAAATCATAAAATAGTGCAATTCATAATAGTTTATTCACGTAATTGGATGATTGTGAGCCACAATTTGTCAGAAACTGTTATGTCTTGAATATAATAAAGAAGGTAACTCAATCAAAATTGCATAAGAAGGAAGGCTTTAGTACTAACAGAACTATACGAGTTACAGGAAAGCGGCTAGACTTTGATGAGTTGAAAATTCTTATTATGAAAGTTCTACATGATTTTTTAAACGATTTTTTGGTATATCTTAGTAAACCTAGCTAGGAAAGGATAAATGTTTGCTAATTGTAGCATAAATTTTAAATTTTATAGAAAAAATAAATTCTTTCTGATTGCCCTCAAAGATAACTTAAATGAGAGATAGCGACACTCCACGTTTAATAATTTCCAAATTCTAAGAAATTCCTTATTAAATTGTAACAGTCACGGGATCTTTCTATAATTGCCTTGATACATAATCTTATTTTCTCTAATTAATCAGGCACTTTCTCTGCATCAGCTATTATTCAATTCAAAGTCAGCCAGTAATTTATTTGGTATTGATCGCAAAAACTGTTTTAAATGATCATTCTATGGTAATTCGATTTCGATTACTTTTAGGGACAGCTTTGTTCCCTGCTGAATTAGACACTTTTATCAGACGCATTCTGCATTAATTATTGTTTGAACTCAGCTTCAGAAAACAATTGACAATGCTGGTGCTAAAATTAGTCTAGACATGGTTATATGATAATTCAGTTTTCGACACTCAGCTAATTATTTCCCTGATGACAAATATGAGAAATAAAATCAAGCTTCATCCACTAACGATGACAAAAGTAAACGATCAACTCTTATAGGTTCTCTGTCAATACTTGCATTACTTTGGTTTCTTTCTTGAAGGCAATAAGCAAAAATTAGTCTAAAAATATTAGTACTAATAGCTCCAATGCCAACACTCCTCTACTCAATACTGATAAGATTAGGCATTCTGAAGTGCCACACTTGTAAAGTCAAGCAAATAGAGAGTGGATTAAAAAATTAGTTTTTGGTCACATTTTAATCCCACCGCCTCGATCTGAGATCTACCCACGAAGGATCTGTCAAAATAACGATTATTAAAAATAATATCAATTATCTTGATTATATTATTGGATTTGTCGACACTCTCTGCCAGCTGCCGATAAAACCAGTGCTAAAATAATAGCTGTGAATTTATTTAGATAACAATAGATTGTAGGCATTTTTAATTAATTAATTGCATATCTACTCTAAATTATAATAAGAGTGGTAAAATGAAGATAGCAGTATAAGGGACAACTGGTGTGATTTTACAATCCTTAAAGCGAATATCAAAACAGATTTAAAAGAATTCTTTTAAGTGGAAATGATGAAATTAAAGATTACTTATGCCTAATTTGTCCTTTAAATTTTGTCCTGATATCTGCCAACAGTTAAAAAACTGATACAAGCTATAAGTAATCGTAGTATGCCAATAGACTAGAAAAACAAATCAAATCTATATAGTATACGTATCTTCTACAATACTTCCTGTGGAGATGCATAGAATTAACGGCACAAAAATAAAACTTTAATCATGACAAGTTTTGAGATTATAATATCACACTTGAAAAATACCGCAGTGTATTACAAATAGCGATAAAAGATTTCTCATATTTGTTCATTTCAATTAATTTCGTCTCTTAATATCTGTTCTACTTTCACAATATCTTTCTTTTCCCCGTAGTTTAATGGGTTAACCAGTAACCGTATTATAAATTAATCGATTGGAGATGAAACCGCCCTAATCACCAATTAAGACACAAATGGTTTCCGCTATTATTATTTCATTTGAAATTTTCGCTCCATTGCGATTTAAATTAATAAAAGAAGTTTCAAAAATTAAGACAGCATAGTTTACTTACATATTTGCTCTCTTTGATTTATTATCATTGTATCCCTCATTCCTGTAATAAGTAAACAAATCACGACTTTTAAATTTTAGCTAACTCAACATTAATGTTAATTTATAAATGCTTTTTCTTGAGAAATAGCTAATACAATGATTGAACATTGGAGCTATTAGTATAAGAATCCAAATGTAGTCGATAACAGCTTTTACTAAGTGCTTTATAAGAGTATTATAAATTAAGTGAATACAAATTTCGGTTCAATAAAAATCTAAGCTATCAAAGTGAAAGTATGTTGCAAGAATCATGATGATTTTTTTGTTTGAATGTGAATTCTCTATCTGTTATGGTTGCTTTAATAATCATTGGCTTTTCGTACGAATTAAAAAGTTTTATTGTAACTAATAGTTTTAAATACAACTGATGAATACTGTTTCATAATTTATCATTAATTCATAGTAAAATTTAAGTAATCAAGTTACTCCGTTAAATAATTATGATCTCGTCATCTTTCCTATATAGCTCTCACGCACACATTTTTTTAACCTTTCAAAATCTATCTAAGAAAATAATGTGGTTTTCGGATTTTCTCGATTTTTAAATCTTGGTACAGTAACCATTTTATTTACTTTATTGCCTATCGTTTTTTGACTTGCAAGTCTTTCTATTTCTGATTTCACTTGATTTTTATATATTATTAACACTGGTTCTATCGATCAAGCGTGATATAAACTATCATATCCAATACATTTATATAGCGCCTATATTCCAGCTCCTTTCTTTATACATCAGGAGAAGGCTTAATTCTACCTAATCATTCATCCATATCACGGTCAATACTATTTACAACTATATTTCCATACAGGATTAAATATCAAAACTGTTTCTTACTTACTCTCTTAGATTCTACATAAAGCATTTTTATTCGTATCCAGCCACGTTAAATTGATATACTGCTGTCTATGAATGAAAACTAGAGATAAATATTTTATACATCGTTCGATAAATCGCAGTTTCAGATATCTTAAGGGCTAACATGAGTACTATATTTTAGCTTTCATCATCAACCAATCAACACTTACTGCTTAAAGATATATAGGAATATCTATAAGTATATCTGTTGTAAAGAATTATTTCATTGCATTATAATTTATGCAAACTCCATATTAAACAATTTGTTTCAATTTTATTTAAAATTATTGTTATATAATTATTCTTGTTGACTACTTCAAACATTGAGGGCAATAATTATACTAAATCAGTGTTGATAAGAAGCGGATGAAAAATATACCAGTTTTCAGATAATCATTTTGATTTCTGCCATGTGACTTTCAACGTTTTTAATTATCATAAATTAACGCAAATTTTTCGATATATTTAGCTAGAAAATTAATGTAAGCATGTAGGTAACTTGGCTTTGTGTGTATGACCAACAGCTTTCACAATCGCCATTGTGTCGATATTTTATTTATAAATTCTTAAGTAGATATCAGTATAGAACGATTGGGTGGTGTGCGAGTTGCCCTAATATAAAAACAAACGAATTTCGATAATCATAACTATAAAGGGCAAGCATCTGTTCTGAATAGTTAATTAAGAACCCATATAACATCATTTTTAGTGGCTTAACCATTAGTACTAGAAATCATTGATAAAAAGTATTTATTAAAATGATATACTAATGGTAATTACTATCCATAAATCATTGATTAGATGTTTAAGCTAGAGACGAATAGATTACTTTGTTTCTTTATCTAATGGAAAGCTACCACACCATTCAATAGTACGGACTGCATTTATGCTAATATTTTGACCTTGGTGACTCATTAAAGTAATATAAGCGTCTACTTTTAAAATCTTTACAAATTATCAACATAGGCACATATATCATATAACTTTCGCAAAAGTAAGAAGCAGTAAAAGCAGTATACACTCATAAAATACAAGATTATAAGCTTTAACGTTGCGGTATTAAAGTATTGTAACTACTTAAACGATTCCCGGTTTCGATCGATTCTAAATACCTATATATATATATATATAATTAATAGTATAGATACTTTTACTATTTAGCTGCAAAAGCTAGTGTTTAACCAAGAAAAAGAATACATTTGCAGTTTCATATGACTTCAAAGCGATGGTATAGCTTGCGATAGAGCTATAAAGATAGTCGCGTTTATTATAATAGGTACTTTTTCTGAATAAGAAGATAAAATCTATAAGACCGCTTTTGGTAACTTTCCTAATTATTCCAGCACATCTGCTAACTGTGCTATAAGTAGGTACGTTTATCTTTGATTAACCATCCATAACCATTATACTTCCTTGCTTCTACTTATCTAAGGACAATAATCAATAGAAGAAGTTTTACTTCTACAAAACAATCTATAGAAATAAGAACACAACAGTATCTATTAATAGATAATAGCTCCATTGAATGCCTGTTATATTGGCAGGCGAAAATTAATAACATTTCCATTTACCATCAACAATTCACTGACTGTATTGATAACTTATTCCTTCTATACTAATCATTATAACCAAGATGTTAAAATGGAACAGCTTTTAAATTCCAATGCTTGTCATATTGAATACTTTTCATACCTTTATCAAAAGGACAATCAATACAACTGCTTGTAACGACTGAATTAAATCCTATATTATCCAACATACGGTATGCTTCAATTGAGGCGTAAAGAATCATCATATAATAGTTTTACAATTTAAGACTAATAAATTGTCTTTAGAAATTTTTGTTTCATGATAGGCCATTAATATTCTCTCAATTTTTGATAAAATTGATCTCCTTGTATGCATTTTCTTTCTCATTTCATCGAATGTTGAATTATTAACCACCTCGAACTATATTTTAACGTATTATAAAATAATCATTCCTAGTTTTATAAATAATTCTTCTCACACTTATTTTTTAAATCGTAGCTTTTCTATTATTGATTATTAGGGAAATACGAAAATTTCCCAAGTAAATATTACGCCTTTGAGAACAAAGAGTGTATAATATCAATGCATGTTACAAAGTCGTTCACTTAAAACATCGTTAACTACAAATGATGATACGGCTGATAGAATATTGATTTAATTTTAAAGTCTCTATTTCATTAATCAAAACTTTACGTAATAAACTCTGAAGATGTTACTTATCATTCGAAAATGATTATTTGGAAAGACCTACACAATAGCAAGAACTCCTCTTAAAAAAATTTCTATTTGTATATCTACGACCTTCATTTAAGTATTTATGAATGTATATATATATATATAACATATACATGTATCCCATCAAATTATTAATATATTTTTAAACATTTATCTCATAATAAACAATGTAAATATCATATAGTATTTATAATCAAAAGTTTCGCTACCGTGTATTCGGTCGATTGAGAACAAATTGAAAAGATAGATTTGAGGCTTTATTGATTGTTACGTCAGCAGAAATAAAGTAGTATGATTGATGGTTGGATAACAGTTGGGTGGTGCTTGATGTATATCTACACAGTTTAATATGTTAATAGTAAACAGACTATTAATATCAAATCTTTCCTAAAACAATAGAGTGTTGTGTTGATCATCAAGATTGCACCTTTGATTAAGTAAAACTCCTGGGTTAGAGTGTTTACGCTCATTCTGGTCACTAGCAAGCCAAGGATTAAACGAAAGAAAAAAGGGATCTAAGAGATTTCATCAAAACTTCAAAATTGTTTTATTTTCTGACTCCTGACGGTAATACTGATTCAAACTTCCTACTAAAATAATATTTCTCCATCGCTATGCTTATTATTAATGGTTCAGTAAAATACATATAGAGTGATAATAATTACATCATTTTAACTTCTACTTTTCCTTGCTGATGATCTGATATTGATCATTGCACATAAATAGCATTCGCGTGCTATCAATTTAGCTAGTCTAATCGACCATTAACATAAATCTGATCGTTATAATACGATATATATAGAAGGTTATTATATCCTTTCTATTCATGTAAGTATAATCAATAAAAAATTAGTTGATAATTTGTATACAGATATTCATGGATGCAATAGTCAATAAAATTTTTCTCTTACTTTTATTTCTCGAAACTTCTCAGAAGACTAAGGGATGTCCTTTCTATCATTTTTGTCAATTTTAAGTCCAGATCTAATATAAATGACACAAGTTTCTGTAATTAGAGGATAACTACTTTTTTGCTCTAATAGACTAGTAAATGTGCCTTTTAAATAATCCGGTATAGCTTGTACTATAACAACAAGCCTTTATTCTTGTATTATAAAAGAGGATATCATCAATTTTTCATTCATTTCAACTTAGCACGCTAGTATTAACGATCAATTTATTTCTCTTGCGTTTCGATTAGATATGGATATGAGCCTACTTCCAATGCAAATGTATAACTGCGATCCTATTATGCAAAGATTATCCAGTTTCGATACTGTCAAATTTGCTTACGAAATTCCTAACGGTAAGATCCTTTCGATGCAGAAGATACTAATCTCAATAATCATCACTTTAATGATATGCATATTTATGGTTTATGCTAACTGATAAAGTGTCTAGTGATATTGAAGCAAAAAGTGTGCTAATTGTAATAAGCGCTGCTAACAGATCGAAAAAATAATTAAAAGTTTAGATAATATTTATTTCATAAACAAAGAACTATTTCAAGGAATACTACTTACAGCATCTAGTTCTTGGGGGCTGAAATTGATAGACTAACATTACATTTGATTTACCATTTCTACATTATTTTGCTGACCTTGCTATAATATTCAATTATCTTTAATTAAAATATCGTAATAGTTATGCGAGTTTATCATTAAAGTTTTACTATAAATAAACCTTAGCCTTTCAATTCATCCAATGTAAATAAAATATCCATCAAATATGTTTATTATTGCTATTCGTTTACGATAGTCGCTACAACTTCATTAAAGTTATAAAGTGTTACATATTTCTTTGATAAAATTTAACTCTTACTTTTATTGATTACAGTTATTCATGAATTTAATTTATTTTTTTGGAATAGTTATTAATTCAATCTCCCATTCATATATTAGATCCACGAAATTGGACACAGGCTCACGTAAAGCAATGGTTATTGTGGTCGATTGATGAATTTAATTTTAACGATTTATCAACTAATAATTTCGAAATGAACGGCAAACAATTATGTCAATTAAGAAGATGTGATTTAATGGCTCTATCGCTACCCACGCCATTTGCGGGAGATATCTTGTACAAGCATTTGCAACTATTGATTGAGGACAGCAATCGAGAAATATTAGAGAAATCGGCACCTCATCTTAATTCAGGTTAGTACGTATAAATAGCAGTAGAGGATGTTTTTAACAGTTCCTGATTATTCTATTTTATTTAGAGGAGGATGATTAAGAGGATATACTCTATATCTAATTATTAACATTTACAGTTAAAATCGGCATTCAACGATAATACTTACATGATCATAATTAACAAATATGTTGAGTTGGTTTGTCGATGTTTTCCTTAGTACTAATTAATTGTTGGCAAGCGTCGATTCTTTCCCTACATTTTACTTTAAGTTCTACTTTCAGCCATTTCAGTACCTTATCTATATAATAGATGGAATTATTGATAGTTTCCAGACTAAAATACACCGTTGGAAGTTATACAAAAAAAATGATTTGTTTCCATGCATAAGCTAATCCACGGCACAAAGTCTTTCGTCTTAATCAAATAATTAACCTGTTATAAATTGGTTTGAATACAATCAGTTAATAATTTTGCATGTATTTCATGAATCGCCAAAACGAAATAGCACAGTATTTATTCCTGCTTGATAGCCCCTGTATTAAAGTACTTATTGTGCCAAGTATCATGCTTGATATTATATTACTGTATTGATTGCTCTTTGTGCTCTATATATTCAATCTATTCAATGTATCTTATTTGCAACAGTCCGACTCCGGTAATATCCAAACGTGCAAAGTCATTAGTTAGATTTAATATTCTATATTTTTACACCATTATATTGTTAAGATACCTTCCTGTTGATAGCTGTTCGGAAATTATATTACCCACACAACAAGTAATTCATTGATTTTCTTCATCTACATCCATAAATTAACCCTGTTAATTTATTAATTCCTTTATTTCTGTTTTTACTTCTCCACTATAAACCGGTATTGTACTGTTATAGTTCTCTAAATCAATAGAAGACTATCTAGATAGAATTCCATGTTGGCCACGTTTATTCTAATCTTGATAGCAAATTTACTCTCTCAAACTTTATTCTAATCAAATAGCAACCGCACGTTTATGATATATTCATAAATAGATAACATTATAAGAGTTAATAGGATCAATTAAGGCAAAACAGTAACAATTTTCTCTTCGTGCCCCCAAAAAAATCTCATTAGCTACAACGGAAAATGGTTAAATTAAAGCGCTAAGAAAATTCCTGCTTATGTTTTAAAATCCATATAAAAGTCAACAATATATATTTATAATATCCTTTCCATTATCTGTCATTTATGGTAATAAATGTAATGTGTAAGCTGCAATAGTTTGCCATGGCAAATTTTTATAGTGACGGCCAGAATGTAGATAATGTCCTTCCTGGTCATGGAATGCATTCGTTATAGTCATAAAGTTATCATTATTTGTAATGTTCAATCATTCATGTCGAAAATTAACAATGGCGGTAATGAACTTTTATAAATTTATCCTGTACTCAATATAGAGACAAACCACAATGCAATTTTCCAAATAGCCTAGTTATACGGGATAGCAAAATTACCAATAATACAATCCATCATCCACACCAACTAACTAAAAATAATGCTGTAATTTATCAAATTTGCTAAATGTAGTACCCATTAATAATGTAATTCATCCATCAAGGATTTTAACGATATTTTCAAGTGTTGTTTGCTTTACTATCAAAGCAACTAACATGAATGGTACCAGAAATTTGCACGATTAGCTATTAACACTATGAAATGCGCTAATAATAATTATTCTCAGTATTTAAATTATCAAAGATTAGATTAATTTACTTTCGATGATCCTCATAAAATATCACACGATATGATTACTTATCATCTAATGCATGATTAGGAATTAAATACAAAAATAAAATATTTTCAATCTAATCTTTGCCTTACCTGTCCTAATCGATAATTTATTGATAAATAATTTAGCCTAAAAACAACACTGATAAGCTACTATATTTTATCAATCATTCTCTACTGGATTATAGCTAATCTTAAACGTTTTAAACTAACATAATATAAAATGCCTGGATATTCAAAGCGATAGGTTAATACTGTATTAATTAGTGATTTATTTTACAGTAAGGCAAGGCAATCAAGGTTGTCTCAAGTCCATCGATGTCAATCAACATTATGGAGGCCGTATTGTAGCCTGGGAAGCGGATTCTATAGGTAAATAATATTTTTGGATTGTCATGAAGCGATTAAAAAAACATAATGCTGCTATTACTATGGTTATTATACAAACTGTAAGTTACTACAAGTTAAAAATTGCCAAGTTATAGTTTAAGATAAATAAGAACGCTTCTTTAGATGATCCATTTTATTATTTCTACTTTTTTACGACCTGAATACATGAGTTCAAAAATTTTTTTTATCTCAATATTTAACAGTATTTTTATCATCCGAGTGGATAATATTTCAGTTTTAAATTTGAGTATTAGCCAATTTTACTACTTAGGATAAAAGTGTAAATTATCCCTTTTAAATATTGTTTATATCCGTATCTCTTGAAATATTACAATCATTCTTAGTTATAGAACTCCATCGAGAGCTTTTCGTGGTTATCATCTTAATCTATTTGCTAGTATCCAGATTGGTAATACATTGCCTAGATTACCGTTCTAAAAAACCTCCAAAACTGAAATATAGTATTTTAACTCCATAAGTAAGCAGATACTAGTTTTATCTATAAACAGTACCTTAATCATTAACTAAACATTGCTAGAGACGAATTGAATTTAGTCACAATTTTATCTTACGTTCCAGTTTCTGTAGGTTTTGGCTTTCCTTATTTACTTTGAACAAGTTACAAAAAATTTTAATTATTGTGACTTTACGATTAAAATTGTTCGATGCATCGCTTTAAGTAATTTCTTCTAATTAGTCTACGATTGCAAGGTCATTAAATATAAAGTTTTTGTAGCGGCGTAATGTATACGAGTATTTTAAAAATTTCTCAACATTCCTAACGATAAATCAATAAGGATACGCTATAACTTAGAATTATTATTTGCGGTTATATTTTTAGTAGTCAAATTCAGTTATTGTATAGAAATAACTCTGTAATATTTACTTTTAACGCCGGATTTTAATTGTTATATTTGTAACAGTTAAAGTAGTACTTCCACTGATGAAATATTTACAATTTACAGTATATTGGATTAGAAAAAAACTCTAATGACTTGTTTATTCTTATCCTTTATCGTAATTTCTAACTTATGGAAAATAAAACAAAATTATTACGTTTGAAATAACAATCAATACCCATTTTACACGTATTAAAAGGTAATTTAACAGCCAGCAGAGCAAGCCAAAATTTTTCTCTTCCCGGTATGCCTTTATCTCATATAAATTCTAAATATAAACACGACGTCCACGCTAATGTATTGGCATCATTTACAGGTAAAGATATTTAATTCTCCTTTAATAAAGCATTAAACAATTTTTTTAACTTATGATCAGCATGAAATAGAGTTCATTCGAAAATGTTAGATGCTTATTTATGGTTTTTTGAATTAAATTTAGCGACACTTACAGATCTAGAAATATTAGCGTTATGAATAACTTTACATTAAAACGTTAGAGAAAGAGCAGAAATTACTTTAAAATATTAGTTGTGTAAAAATACTGGGATATAAAGTATAGAGTTAAGTATACGTATCCTGGAAGAACAGTCTTTTGACTATTTCATTGTTTATTATCATAAAATTTTATTAAAATAACCAGGTAGTACAATAGATGCAGAATGTTACTCACTCATGATATGATTAAGATGGTCCTAATCGGATTTTCGAAAGCTAACGTTAGCGTTAGTTAAATCAATCTTATTCTTATTACCGTTATCATTAATAGGCAATGGTCCTATTCAACTATGGCAATTTCTACTAGATTTGTTAACGGATAAATTACAAATGGGTTCACCTTGCATCGCGTGGACTGGCGATGACTGGGAGTTCAAGTTACTAGATCCAGATCGAGTAGCCGAACTTTGGGGTCGTCGTAAAAATAAGCCAAATATGAATTATGAAAAATTAAGTCGAGGACTTCGATATTATTACGACAAGCATATTATTAAGAAGGTCTTTATTAAATAGATTGTAAAACGACAATAGCGCTTATAAAATTGATAGATATTAAATCTTACAACGCTTTTGATTTAGAGATGAGACGATCTGTGTTACCCAATCATTGACTTAAATTTTTACTGCACTCTTGTTTAGGTGGCTGGTGAAAGATATGTTTATAAATTTGTCTGTGATCTATCACGAATTATCGGTTATAAGCCGGAAGATGTCCACAACTACGTTGGCTTAGTTATTTCCAGAACTGGCGAAATCAGACATCTACCTTTAATATCACATTTTGAATCAATACCGAGTGGAGATAGAATCATGTAACACCAGCATGAAATAAATCACCTTTCAAGTCTGGAAACAACAAAAAACTTGACGCATGCAACTTGTATCTACTGCATACAGCCATAATGAAAGAGAACTGATGCATCCTTTGGATAGCCTGACGATACAAAAATTAAAGTGGTACTTGCAATATACATACGGTGTTTAGAAAATAACTAAAGGCATAAACTGTAATCTACTCTTGGAATAGTAATTTAGATTAGTTTAAGCTAATATTTCAATTTCTATTGCTTTCAATATCATTCTCAATCTTAACCAATTAAGAATATTAGCAGACTGGCTATAACAATGTAATACGCACGTATTGATTGTAAATCTCTTGTAATAACTTGTGATATACAATTTAGTTACATACGGCTATATTATAAAGACAACTTTGGCAAGTATGCTAGTATTTATATATATATATCTATTTAGATATAAATATATATGTTGTGTACATCTTTATTTATAAGACAATGCTGGAAGCATTGTTCAAACTTGATATTTATTATCCATGTGGTATATTACTGGTATTAAGCGATATTTAATTCTATGTAGTTTTGAGTCAATACGTGGGGAAATTAGGCTTTGTAACTGTGAGGTATAGTTCTTACACGTTAAAAATTATGAATTTATTTTCCGATGTCAGCCTGAAGCATAATGAAGTGTAGCCAAATAGCTGACTAATGGCAATTTTTAGAGAACAGACTTGTATTTCAGATTTATCATTTCGATTTCGAGGTAAAATTGTCACTAATAGTGATAATGGCTTATAGAAGTACAGTAAGTTCATCATTATTACTTCAAAGATTATTTCATTCGTTTTTTGTCGTATATTTTATTGAAACTTTTACACCACTAATTCAATATTGCTATGCTATATGATTCATTCTTATGGTTAATTAAGTAGTATATTAACAAATAAGTTAGCAGGATTCTTTATATAGTTTACGCAACTACTCTCTTTGCCGCATATAGTGCGCTGTAGTAAATATCGTAGTAATAATTGCATGTATGATGGTGACTGACGGTCTGCTCAATATGCAGCTCCGGTTTTATGGTCCATTTAAGATATTCTACTATACATAATTAAAATAGTTTATGTCGTTGTTAGTAATAATATTATCCTGTCATGGTATTATATTTCATCTCATTAAGAGACTTGAATTATCTTATCCCTCAGATTAATGTTTGTTTCCCTGGGTATAACAATTGCGTTAGCAATTTCATGTCTAGCTATAAGGATGGAAACTATGAAGCTGCGAATTATGAAGTATAAATATATATATATGTACTTATCTATTAAAAGTTACATGACCATTTCAAATGAATTTTATCAAATACTAATTACTTAAATTAGCAGATATTATTCACATGAATATTCTTATTATAATGTTTCAAATTAAGATTTATTTGTCACTGTGAAAGTACAGGTGTTTTATGGATTTGCTGGTGTTAAGTGTAATAAAGAATGCAAAAATAATACAGAATTTCTGATTACTGGCGTAGTCTATTCGTAATCATCAACTCAACTTCATTATCAACACAAGCTCGATAGAGCTGAACTCGTGGTTAAAGAATAAATACCTGCGATCATAGATGTGCAAGCAATTTGAATTTTGACTCTTATTCGAGATTTACCTATCTTTCACAGGAGTGAAGGTTTATACTACTCGTAAAAACCAACTTTATTGTATGCAGTATATAAGCACTTGATAATGTGCAAGAGTCAGTTTCAAACAGTGTACAGCACTCCCTGTAGTCTGCTGCATATTAAAGGCCATATTTCGGAGTTTTGTTTTGTAGTTTTCATAGTCTGATCAAATTTTACAACATTTTATAGCGTTAATTCTCGAAAGGAGATTGTATTTACTTTAGCTATGGAATAGGCTAAGGATGCTGTATACGTTACTATTTGTAAGCGTTTAAGATCTCACTTAAGAAATTAGCTTTGCTATACGGAAGGTAAAATGATTTTAGCGTGATTTTTCGATCCCGTCTGCCCATTCAACTACGGTATGTCTTGCATCTTGGATCCCCCCAAAAATGGTAGTATAACAGTGAAGTAAGTATCATGCTTTGATATCAACAATTAAATAACTCTTGCATACATGGATTTGTAAGAGCAATAAGGTTATGAGTCATAGTTTATTAGCAATGCGACAGGTTATAAGGCTAGTAATATTGAATATCATATATTAGCTAACCTATGAATAAATAGAGATAGAACAACATCGATATAGCATTCTGTTCCTTTATCAGCTCTAGCATACTCTGCTAAATGTGTGAAACTCGCTACCTACTGTTGTCTTCTTCTCGATCCAATTCAACCTATTCCTTCTCCTCTAGCAGTTACTAGCATTCCTCATTGTTGCCTAAATACAAATCATATTACAATATTGTCGCCATTGGCTTGCAGCCTAGTTATCCGAGCCTAAACTCTCCATAGCAAGAAAACACTTATCAGACCTTATATTGCCTAGACTGTTTCGTGCTGACACGTTCACATTAGCTAGGGAAATGTCATGAACAGTAAATGTAGATCTAATGCGAATCCTACCTTATTATACGCACAAAATACAAGTAAGTATTCTCCCAAGCTCCGAGCAATTACTGATAAATCATACCATGTGCTGTATATACCCGTACCATATATGTAGAATTGTTGCTCTCCACAATGAAGGAGGCTAAAATAATTTGGTGGAAAATGGAATAAGTTTATTAAAATGTCGAGAATGAAAGAAGATAAGTTATAACTTATAGGTCACAGCTCAACCGCAGAGTATAGCTTAACATGGAGGTCATAGACTATCTACGAATACTGATATGTAGTATACATGCTGTACCATGGACTACTCCATCTCTCGAGGAATTCTGAAGTAATCTATCGTGCCTGTACAAAGTCGCGATACTTTGGTTTGCAACGCTCTTGATTGCATTTTATCCACAATGCAAATCTCTGCTATTTATGTGCTACGATATACATAGAACTGTATTTGACATGATTCATTTCACCATGACATGAAGGCAATAGCATACCTACCAATTTGAAATAGTACCATGCTGTACCATCTTTCCAGGGATTATGGAGTAGTCCATGACTGCATGAAATCGATATTTTGTGTTGGAAATTGGAAGACGATTGGATTTTGTCCATAATACAAATCCCAGCTATTGAGCGCCACGACATCAATCATTTTCACGATGGCATGGAGGCAATAGCAAACCTACCAATATGCAGTAACACCATGTTACACCTGAACTACTAAATCTTTTCAAAGATTATAACAGTAGTGCCATGCTACACCATGGACTACTCAATCTTTTCAGAGATCCTTGAGTAGTCCATTACTGTACAAAATCGATACTTTGCGTTGGAATACAAGTGATTGCATTTTGTCCATAATATAAATCACTGCTATTCTGCGTCATGACATAGAGCCGTATTGGACATTAGACATTTTCATAATTACATGGAGGCAATAGCCTATCAACGACTCTGTAGTAGTTTCATGGACTACTCAATCTTTTCAGAGATTCTTGAGCAGTTCATTACTGAACAAAATTGATACTTTAGGTTGGAATAATATTGATTGCATTTTGTCCACAATGTAAATCACTGCTATTGTGCGCCACGGCATTAGTTATTTTAACAACGACATGGAGGCAATTGCCTATCTAAGAATAGGCAACAGTATCTCGCTGTCCCATGGATTACTCAATCTTTCAAGAGATTATTGATATGAACAAGTCGTTCTACTGTATAGTAATAATGGCACTCAGTTTTATTTATTTTTGAATACTTAAAGTTTATTTTTTAAATATTCCAGCAAGGAATATTAGATCTGTTCTTATCCATTTTTTCCAGTATTCTAATGCTAATGACATGATGTGCAACATACAATACTTGTATCGAGTATTTATATTAAAGCTCAGTGACTTGGAACAACGTTTCAATTAGCCTGCAGTATCCGCTTTATTGCTTCTCTTCGTGATCGAGAAATAAAGCAATACATGTACTGCGGAACGACTGGAATGCATACCGATACGAGATATGCAGAGGATTGGAGTTCTTAGAATGCAATCAGTAAAAAAGATAAAAATTTTAAAAGATTATCGACCAGAAAGCTACACAACGACGAGATTGACGGCTTGATAAAGCCGGAATCCGAAAGGCAATATTTCCCTGAAACTCAACTCAGCCCTAGGCCAAAAAGTTTTTCGGCCACTCTCGGGTTGAGATTCATCAATTAAAAGCAATACTGCGGAACGACTGGAATGCATATAGCCAGGAGAGAACATTCTTTAAAATGGATAAAATACTGTCATATCCAAGTGCAGAGGATTCGAGTTCTCAGAATGCAATCAGTAAAAGATAAAAATTGTACAATTCTAGGAAACCGTACAGTAGAATAGACCAGAAAGCTACACAACAATGAGATTGACTGCTTGATAAAGCCTGAATTCGAAAAGCAATGTTTCCCTGAAACTCAACTCAACCCTAAACTGCAAAAGTATTTCGGCACTGTCGAGTTAAATTGGGTTGAATTGAGTTTGGGGACCCAATCAAGCACTTTGCCAAGAAGAAACCAGCTGTCAGCGTTCTTATTACTACGATTGGTTATCGACCTAAAGTAATACAGTGCTGTCATAGTCTGCAGGTACACTTATCAAAATAGCTGAAAATACAGATATTTCAGCGAACGCAATCAGTAAAAGATAGAAATTGCATGAGACCAGAAAGAGGGCTAGAAAATGACCCTATTGACAGCTCGATAAAGTCTGAAGCCGAAAGGTAATATTTGCCTCAAACTCCACTCAACCCTAAATTCAAAAATTTTCCAGCGCTATCGAGTTGAATTGGGTTGAATTGAGTTTGGGGATCAAATCCAAGACTCTGCCATGAAGAAACTAGCAGTATGCGTCATATTGCTTCCATGGGTTATCCATCCAAAGTAATACAGTACTGTCATTATCTGTGGGTACACTTATCAAAATAGCTGAAAATACTGATATTTCTCCGAATGGAAGATTACACTTCTCAGAATGGAATGAGTAAAAGATAGAAATTGTAAGAGACCAGAAAGCTGGAAAACGACCTTATTGACAGCTTGATCAAGCCCCAATCCGATAAGCAATATTTGCCTCAAACTCAAGCCTAAACTCAAAAATTTTTCCAGCACTATCCAGTTGAATTGGGTTGAATTGAGTTTGGGGACCTAGTCCAGGACTCTGCCATGAAGAAACTAGCAGTATGCGTCATATTGCTTCCAAGGGTTATCCATTCAAAATAATATAGTACTGTCATTATCTGCGGGTACAGTTGTCAAAATAGCTGAAATAGTGATATTTCAGCGAACGCAATCAGTAAAAGATGGAAATTGTATGAGACCAGAGAGCTGGAAAACGACCTTATTGACAGCTTTGATCAAGGCCGAATCCGATAAGCAATATTTGCCTCAAACTCAAGCCTAAACTCAAAAGTTTTTCCGGCACTATCGAGTTGAATTGAGTTTGGGGACCTAATCCAGGACTCTGCCAAGAAGGAACCAGCAGTATGCGTCATATTGCTTCCAAGGGTTATCCATTCAAAATAATATAGTACTGTCATTATCTGCGGGTACAGTTGTCAAAATAGCTGAAATAGTGATATTTCAGCGAACGCAATCAGTAAAAGATAGAAATTGCATGAGACCAGAAAAAGAGCTGGAAAACGACCCCATTGATAGATAAAGCCTGAAGCCGAAAGGTAATATTTGCCTCCAACTCTACTCAACCCTCAATTCAAAAATTTTACGGGCACTATCCAGTTGAATTGAGTTTGGGGACCTAATCCAGGACTCTGCCAAGAAGAAAGCAGCAGTATGCGTCATATTGCTTCCATGGGTTATCCATCCAAAGTAATACAGTACTGTCATTATCTGTGGGTACACTTATCAAAATAGCTGAAAATACTGATATTTCTCCGAATGGAAGATTACACTTCTCAGAATGGAATGAGTAAAAGATAGAAATTGTAAGAGACCAGAAAGCTGGAAAACGACCTTATTGACAGCTTGATCAAGCCCCAATCCGATAAGCAATATTTGCCTCAAACTCAAGCCTAAACTCAAAAGTTTTTCCGGCACTATCGAGTTGAATTGAGTTTAGGGACCTGATCCAGGACTCTGCCATGAAGAAACTAGCAGTATGCGTCATATTGCTTCCAAGGGTTATCCATCCAAAGTAATACTGTACTGTACTGTCATTATCTGTGGGTACACTTATCAAAATAGCTGAAAATACTGATATTTCTTCGAATGGAAGATTACACTTCTTACAATGGAACTAGTAAAAGATGGAAATTGTATGAGACCAGAGAACTGGAAAACGACCTTATTGACAGCTTGATCAAGGCCCCAATCCGATAAGCAATATTTGCCTGCAACTCCTCTCGACCCTAAACTGCAAAAGTATTTTGGGCCACTCTGGAGTTAAAGCTGAAAATGTTGCCTATTTGGTAGATAATGAGCCATTTTGCATGACTCTGCCATAAACCAGCAGAAAGTACCATTCTATTTCTGGTGGTCCATGTCCAATCCTTCCTTGTTTATCATGACGCCATGTTGTTCATCAACAAACAAACAAACCATCGCGTAAACAGCTGTAAACCGGTCCGGACCGGACTGGACCGAACTGGACTGGACTCTATTGTCCCTAGAGGTAAGGAAAAGGTGGAGACTGTATAAACAATCAGCGTGCAAACGCTGATTGGTCAAGTCGCATACTATGGCATATGGTGCAACCAGCGACTAGGGTACCACCATTGTCCATCTTCTAGCCGACCTGGTATGCCAGGGGATGGCCTTGCCTACTATACTGAACACTATAAAATAGCGAGACCCTTGAATATCCCGGTACGGACCAACCAGTCAACTAACGTGCCAACTCTGCTAGAAGAAGCTCTTGCTCGTCGACATTTTGTAAGGGCAAAATTGGAAATTGTCTCCTACTCTTTGGCCATGATTGTATCATGGCTAAAGAGATTGAATGATGTTATTGCTATATTAATGCATAGATGATACTTGAGCAGTGGATGTCGATCTGCAGTATCGATTCTTACCTTTCGATGCGTCGGTATTGATCGTCGGAAAATGCGTATGGATGGAAAAGGAGATTGTTTCTCCATCCATTGCAATACTGTTGGATGGATTTGCTTCCATCAATCATGGTAATATCATTTTGCAATTTTCTATCTTTTGCATGACTATAGCTCAATTCTGCTAAGAAATGGCTAGCTCGAAAGGTCCACTTGTGGGTGCAATTGATCAGGGAACATCCAGTTCTCGTTTTATGGTAAGTCGAAAATGGATAACGAGTGCATACATTGCATTGCTAACCTTTTTCCATACTGTACAACGATAGCAGGGGGCAATGTTGTCATGATGAAATCATCATATCGTCCATTCCCACCATCAATAAGATAAATTCAACTAAAATGACTGCGTTGGATCAATGCTGTCATCAGCTTGATTCATACATTGATGGCACCAACATGGAGTAGGTGCAAAAAAACAAAAAAAAAACTCATTCAACCAACGTACAAATCTTAACTTGCAATGGAAATTCAATTCAATCACTTAAGTCGTAATGAAGTCATTATCCCATTTGGCCTATTTCAACCGATTGCATGCCAAACTAGATAAATAGACGTAGGAACATTTTTACCGACAGCCCCACAGTATAGCCTGGCCTAATTACAATGACTTGTTGGTAGTGGATTGAAAAATCAAGACGTTCATTTTAGTTCAAATGGACAGCAACTAGCACCGAGTAGGATGATCGTATCTCAGTCTGATGCAAATAACAAGTATAGCAACTACTGGACGATGGAGAAGATGTAAACCCGATCCATAGTTGACCTAGGGATAGGCAAAAATCTTTTGCCGATGCAAATAACAAGTATAGTAACTACTGGACGATGGAGAAAGATGTAAACCCGATCCATAGTTGACCTAGGGATAGGCAAAAATCTTTTTGCCGATGCAAATAACAAGTATAGTAACTATTGGACGATGGAGAAGATGCAAATCCGATCCATAGTTGACCTAGGGATAGACAAAAATCTTTTTGCCCATACAAATAACAAGTATAGCAACTACTAGACGATGGAGAAAGATGCAAACCCGATCCATAGTTGATCTAGGGATAGGCAAGAATCTTTTTGCCCATGCCATTCTTTCATACAGCAACTTGAGTCCATTTTGGGCAACCTGACAAAGCATTTCCCTTGTCGACTGTATGCCTTCCATTCAATTTGCTAAAATCCTTTTATATTTTTTCTTTCAAGCTTACACCATGATATAAATTCATTATACTTGTGATCCAATGCAAGCGACATTATTCTTCGCAAATGATATTTTTAACCCTATGCAACGCAGGGAATTGTGAATGTACAAAGCATACAGTTTTACCGAGGAGAAATGATATTTTTCTCCGTAGTAAACAACGGATACAATTGATGTTGACATTCCACACTATTTCCAGGTTCCTTGTCTAGGTGAATAATCATCAATTTTTGACATCACTCGAGAGAGAGAGAGATACACGTCCAATCCCAATCCAGTCGTCCATTTTCCTACAGAACGCCTACATGGAATAAAACTAAAATAGACTGTCAAGTGTTGCATACTAAGGCGCACCACATTGATATCGCCAAGTCTTCCACTTTTACCCCTTTTCATATTGTACGTGTTATTGGATAGGCTTGCCAATCGTTCATCATTGCCCTTTGTACAGCATCATGCAAAGTCTACTCATAATTACAATTGGAATAATTCCTACAAAATTACTCCAATGATGTATTCAATCCAAATGTTAGTCGCCAATACGATACTTTGAGGCTGTATCGAAAATGCAGAAAGAGCTTACAACATATGCTGCGAGATGCTTAAGTCCACTGTTGACTGACCTTTCCTACAACATTCATCATCAATCGATGCAATGCAATGGACAGTCTTGTAGAAAGGGAAATTAGTTTAGCAGTAGTATCGCCATCATGGTCAACGAACGACTCTATTTCAAGTCAAGCAAACATGAAAATTGTGAAATGCAACTGAATGATTATTATACTATGGAGGCTGCAATCAGTCCATTTTTATCATTTGCCACTATTCAAATAAGTTTGTAAACGGTTGTATACATGATAGAAGCAATGAACAATTCCAAACATCGTGTAGTCTACTGCATTCAATTGGCCTTCATGAACAGATGTTATATTTACTTAATTACCGTCTATCGGTAAGCAAACCCGCCATAATTTGCATTCTATGTCAAGCTTGTACCTCAAATCAAACCTTGCAACACAAACGATAAATAAAACACTGGACACACTTGTCCATAAATCAATTCACGCTATCATCAATTTTATATCTGCAAATAACCAATACTAGTATTTAGACTGATGTGAAGCCATATTTTGAGAGAGATTCCAATGGATTGAATTATTATTCTTTAAAGCATTAAACTTAAACAGTCTACATGATTACTTGTTGATGACCTCTCAAGGATCATCATAAGTCTAATAGGCTTATTGGATTCGTTGCCATCAACCATTATAATTATCCTGTTGAAGGAATAACCCTAATCATAATTTTGAGCGTTAATGTAGATCGATTGCATCCATTGAATAGTAGCATACTTCAACTATCCAGGGAGTTTGCTTCATGGATGCGTTGATCAATCCATACTTTTCTGCTCGTTTCAAGTCATACCATTCAATATGCACAATTTGCAAGATTATATTTTGTACAAAAGATTGTAAACACGTAAAATGAATATGTTCATATTTATAGCAAATTAACCCTTGGTATAGGGTCGAATTTTATTGGATTAATAGATTCTTCATCATCAATCGTTTGAGCCATTGATGTAAAAACTGAAAGAGATGACAGCAGCTATCGGCATATTCATTCTAATTTATTGAAATAAATTGACATGATTAAGCCGAATGTTGGAGATCAAGACCTTGTTAACTAATCAATTTGATAAATAACGACTTTATCTAAATTTTAGTACTTTGGCGATAGCATAAAACTCCAATAGAAGGATATTTTAGCTTATAGGTTGAACTTGTCCTATCCATATAGAATGACTTTTTTCGCTTTAAATGAACTAAATGATATCACGTAGGGGAGATGTCAATAGACTATACTTCGTTTCTTAACGAACTTTGAACGATTTAGTTTTTGAGCAATCTCTGATTTTCTTCTTTTGTTTACCCAAGACGACATTTTGACTGTATATTTTGGATAAAATGTCTTGAATATTTTGTAAGTTTTTCTTTTTATGTCCTACATTCAGTCATCACAATTGATCAATATTTTATCCAAAGTGTACAATTTAATTCCTGAACGAATAGCATCAATAAATTGCTATAATTTATTGACATTGTATAATGGACTACGAAAAGCCTCCTTCTACTGATCCTCAAAAGTAGTAATTGCAAAGACATTACTTTCTAGTTATACTCTTTTCGGCTCAATATGGATAATTTTTAGTCGAAAGCATTTTTATTATATCTCATCAAAGGAAGGAAAAGATGTCATCATGAGCAACTTTTTGTTTTCTTTCATAGATATTCCCTGCCAATTCACAAGAGGTTATTAGTATCACGCAGATGGAAATTAAACAAATGTTTCCACGCGAAGGGTATGGCCTTATTGATAAACAATTCTTTAAAAAAATATTATAAACTCGCAAGTTACCTACTATATTACTAAGAATGTTTTCTATTGCATATGCTAACTATGTTCAAGAATAAATGATTCCTTATAATACTGCATCTTTTTATTTTATAAAAATATTATAACTCGTGATAGCATATCTTTGCTAGGCACAGTAGTGTACAATAAAATACCAGCAACTTAGTAATACATTACACAACTCTAATGGCGTTTAAAGAATGTACAGTAGTATAAGCAATGGTTTATAGTTGAAATCGATCAATAAAGTTGTTCATGTCCGCATATCTTAATTTTAGCTATACTCTAATTCACTTTTTACTGCTTATTTCCCTTTGAAATAGTACAGTAATAATAAGAATTGTACATTACTGTTGATGTTACGGCTATGTTGATGAAGTAGTAGTCAAGAATTGACTTTGATTTATTAGCAAAACGTGAAGCAATTCGTAATTTGTAATTTCTTCCATCATTTATTCCCTATCAATATCAATGCAATACTGGAATTATTATAACTATTATACCTAAACATATCTCTTTTTAGATGGTGTGAGGAAGATCCCGTAGAAATATTAGAATCAGTTCAAAAATGCATTAGTGACGCTGCCGATAAGTGCAATGAACTTAATATTGACTTATCGCAAATCAAAGCTATTGGAATTACGAATCAACGCGAAACTACTATCGTTTGGGATAAATTTACCGGAAAGCCACTATATAATGCAGTTGGTAAATTAATGCTTCTTTGGGATAATATTAATATAGTTTTGATTCATTGGCTAAGTGGATAATCAATGAAAATACTGATAGACAAATTTATTATTGCAGTTTGGTTAGATACGCGAACATCGACAACAGTTGACAAATTAGTAGACAAAGCACCGACCAAGAAAGCGGATTATCTGCAGGTTTTTATCATAATGTACTGCACTATTTATATATTGTACTGATCCATTGATTACTCTAATCTTCCATGATTTAAATAGAAAAAATGTGGTCTGCCAATCAGTACGTATTTTAGTGCTGTAAAATTAAGATGGCTAATTGATAACTGTGAAGAAGTGAGAAAAGCTATCGCCGAAGATCGTTGCATGTTTGGCACAGTTGATTGCTGGCTTATCTGGGTTAGAACAACTGAATAATTACTTTATCGTTTAACTGCATAATTGTGATGATAGTTTCATCGGTGTGGTTGCAACAACTGAATAATTACTTTATCGTTTAACTGCATAATTGTGATGATTGTTTCATCGGTGTGGTTGCAATAACTGAATAATTACTTTATCGTTTAACTGCATAATTGTGATGACTGTTTATTCAGTTGTTGCAATAATTACTTTATATTTTAACTGCATAATTGTGATGATTGTTCATCGGTGTGATTGCAGCAACTGAATAATTACTTTATCGTTTAACTGCATAATTGTGATGATTGTTTCATCGGTGTACTTGTACATTAATGCCGGTGATATTCTAAACACTAGAATCTAACTGGTGGACCAAATGGTGGCCGCCACTATACGGATGTATCGAATGCTAGTCGCACTATGTTAATGAATATAGCAACACAGGAGTGGGATCCGGAACTTTGCGAGTAAGAGTCAGTTGAATGAGGGATTTCTTTCGTTGCAAGATATCTTAAATAATACTATGAACGGAAAAAATCTTAGATTTCTCGGTGTACCACAAAGTGTCTTGCCTGAAATTAAGAGCTCTGCTGAAATTTACGGATATATGGTCTGATATATGATCACTTACCTGAAATGCTAATTACAATGACTTATTTTGATAATCAATCTGTATACTCAACTTTGATGTAGGCTGAAGGACCTATGAAGGGAATTCCTGTTTCTGGAGTATGTAAACGAAAGCTATTTTGCCAAAACGTCCCACAGTAATTTTTTCTATAAAATGAAGTAAAATATTCAACATGACTAATAATGATCATTACTATTGTATTGCAGTGCCTTGGAGATCAACAAGCTGCTTTAGTTGGCCAATGCTGTCTACAAAAAGGCTTAGCAAAAAATACGTCAGTAATTACTTTTATAATAATATTATTCGATGTCTGTTTTACGCACTTTAAGTAACGTGTATCAAACAAAAATTAAGAAATTGTCGGATAATTGAAAATGCGATCATTTGCTAGACGCATATAATTTTATATAATTTTGCTATATAGTTATGGTACTGGGTGTTTCCTCCTTTATAACACCGGAACGGAGGTACAATTTATGCGGTTGTGTTTTCTGTGATATGTAGTCCGCGTAAATGTTGACTTCTTAAAATGAACTGAGAAAAATTTGTCTACGATTACACTAATAGCTGATATTCTCTGAACACGGACTGCTAACAACAGTAGCTTATAAAATGGGAGCTGATCAGCCGACGTACTATGCACTAGAAGTAAAATTTCCTTTAATTTTAACAAGAGTTTCAATTTTTAGTTACTAAGTAACTTTGAAAGCTTGAAAAGTCTACAATAATCTTATTCATTTTTACAAGGGGTCTGTAGCTATCGCCGGTGCAGTTATTCGATGGTTGCGCGATAATCTTGGAATTATTAAAGATGCCGCCGACTCTGGTTCGTAATACAGTCGCAATTAGGAAAATAATTCAAACAATGTCAATAATAGAATTCGATGTTTTACAGAGGATCTAGCCCGGGAAGTTGTTGACTCAGGAGATGTTTACTTTGTACCTGCTTTTTCTGGCTTATTTGCTCCATATTGGAGACAAGATGCAAGAGGGTAAAAGGTGTAAAACTAAAATTTACCTGGCAATACGAAAGCTTAAAACTGTCCATTCTTTGTAAATCCTTAACAGAGTAATTGTGGGTTTAACGCAATACACCAACAAGTGCCACTTAGCACGCGCTGCAATTGAAGCTGTCTGCTTTCAAACAAGAGAGGTTAACCTACTAAATTTGAAGATAAACATCTTTTAATTCAAACAATTTGCAATTAAACTGTGTTGTATGTCAAATGTTTTGTCTAGCTACTGGAAGCTATGAATAATGACTCTGGTATCCCTCTTAAAACATTAAGAGTTGACGGTGGCATGACCGCAAATAAATTGATGTTGCAAATACAGTCCAATCTGTTAGGCATTCCAGTCGGTAAGACAGTCTTCGTTTAATGTCTGGCCCTATTATAACCCTTTAATATTGTTGATCTCTGAATAACATCAGTTCGAGCACCCATGCCAGAAACTACCGCATTAGGAGCTGCTGCTGCAGCTGGAGCAGCTAAAGGAGTTGATGTATGGAACTTAGAGGCCATGAAGGAAGCACCAGGAGAAGAGTATTTACCTTCTATACCTATTGCAGGTACAGATTTTAATATTTTTACAACTACTAGATCGCTGACCTTTTCCATGGTACAGTAGTTACCTCGATTTAACTTAAAACTTTTGTGTAAATTTTGTATTACAGACAGCAACCTTTTGTACGGTCGTTGGAAGTTGGCCGTTCAAAGATCAATGAACTGGGTAGAGAAAAGTACTTCTGATTAAATATAATATCCTCCTTCACTACACCCTGCCTTTAGAGAATTTTTTTACAGTGTTGATTCACTGCAGTAAATTATTTCGCCTCAATTGTTCGCTTTTAATTTAATTGAAACAACTTGATCCTAAAATAGAATCGTTTAAATGAAGATACACATACTGTGTTGATCAATTTCTTGGCCAATAAAATTTGAAATTTAATCTAAGAGTGTTTGAAACAGATTTCTAATATATAATTGAACATGCCATAATTTAATTTGATGTCTAGATGCCCTAATATTGTTTGGCTGGATGATTGCAAAATACACTGTTTTACTTTGTTGACCTTTAATTATATTATTGGTGCTGTCTGATTAGACTTGCTGCGCTATTTGCTACTAGAGAGCTATTCAAAAAATTAATAAAAAGCAACTAAGCTGAAAATGTGTGACTGGATGGACTATCTCTCTTAAATCCATTGGTTCTTCATAACGTAGCATGCTATCATCCTGAAATGTCTAAAATCGTAAGCTCTGCACGTCTTACAAATGCAGACATGCAAGCACTTGGTGACTAACGAAATTTTTAACGAAAACAATTTCTTTTTGGTTAATTGCATATAATTATAGTTTGCTACGTAATTAACCCTAAATTACGTTTACCGTACTACAGTATATCACGAGATAATCACCATTGCTGAAGAATGCATTTTATTCATCATATAATAGTTTACATTAATCATAGGTACAGCATTTTTATATTTATTGGGAAACGTTTGCAAGCCTCCGTGCAGTTGTTTGTTAATAGAGTATACTTATTCACTTTATAAAATTATACAATTCTTCGGCACACGAGATTTTCCAATAGTATTACTAATTATACTAAGGCCATCTTGATGGATATAATTTTCATCTATCAACTACAAATGGAATAGAGCCATTCGCAACTTCAGTAAGATCAAGGTTAAGAAAATTTTCTTACAACTAGACCATGTTAAATCGTTTTCACTTTCTAACATTACTAATAAAGTACGTAAATGGTTCAATAGCTAGTCGAATTGATTAGTTTTTTGGTCGTCAACTTACCTCAATTAATGTGCTTTTAAGTCTCCTGATATTCTCTAAAACCTCAAAATCATTACCAGCATGGTATGCTGACCAACATTTATCTGCTGTAGCTAATATTTCCTGAAATGATTGAAACTGTCCTTCAATAAGTTCTTGATCATTGCTGGAAAAATCGCTTAATTTATTCTCAACGATGCTTTCATACTAATAATACAAAACATAAGAGCATGCTATATTAAAATCAATGCGTTCGAATGTTTTATGATTTTACAATTTTAACTGTTTACTTATTAATTTTTTTAACAATGATATCCTACCTTTGAGACTAAGGCATTAATTAGTGGGTAAAATATTTCATCATCGTAAATAATAGATTCAATATCTTGCTCAACATCGCTGTCTTCATCGATTTCTTCATTGCAGATTAATTTTCCTATAAGTTTTGCTACTTCATGATCAGGCTCTACATAAAAATCAGTTGATTTCCTTGTTTCTGGCTCTATTGCTACATCTTCATCTTCTTCTATGATCGATTCTAGCAGACTTCCCTATATTACCGGTACAGCATTTCAAAATTATTTCTATCATTAATTTAGAATAGAAACGCTGTAATTGTATTAACAATATTGCAGACAGGAGCTATAATAAATATGTAAACCATAGTTTCTATACACCATTAGAAAAGTCGACTAGCTTGTAAGAAATACAAGATTTACTTCTAATTATTTTAAGCTGACCTTATGGTGATGAGAATTAGAAGTTTTCTCTTTTCGATGTTTTTTGCGGTGTTTCTTACCATCTTTTCGTTTACTATGGCCATGACGATGGCTACGATGTTTCTTCTTTGTATTCTCTACTGATGTGCTTACTTCCTCTTCTTCTTCATCACGAAAACCTTGGCCAATTGATTCTGATTCCAAATCGTTAGCATTAGTACTTGTATCATTTTGACAACGATCCTGCTTATTTTGAGTAATGTCCACGCTTGAAAAATCTTCTTTTAACATATCAGTATTTATGGTGTCTTTGTACGATGAATGCTTTATTAGCATATTATCATCATTCACTTCCTTACTGTACTTTTCTCGCTCAATCAGCTTAATCTCAGAATCATGGTTGCTTTCTTTCGGCTGTTCAGTACAACTATCTTGATTATTGCATTGAGGCAATAGCAAGGCAGCAGTAGAAACCATCTCATCGTTACCATTCTGCTTTTCCCCCTTCATAAGCGATGATACCCGTATATCCGCCGTGGAAGGGAAGATTGTTTCTGTTTCTTTATGTACCTGATGTGGGTTAGCATGCACATTCTCTATCTTCTCTCTTTCCAATTGGTTTTGTTTTTGATCGATGTAGGAACTCTTGACAGCTTTTTTTGCTGAAGCGATGGCACTTTCTTTCTTGATCTTCATGTCTTGAACATAAGATTCTAACTTCAAATCCATCCCAAAATCTAAGTTTCCTTCTTTCTTCATAGTCTTTGCATTAGGACCAATATTAGTTGGTAATTTCTGTTCCCCAACTTTATTAGATGCTTCATTCATTAATTCTACATTAATGTCTACATTTTCGATGTCATTATTCTCACTATCCTCAGCAACATTCGAAACTGGGTTATTCTTGGATGCATCATCAACTGCAAGATTAGAACTAATATGCAATGGCTTATTATTCTCAGCCTCTTTTGCCTTTTGAAATTTTTGATTGCTTGGCTTCTGGTCTCGTAGGTTAATGTTAGGATTGATTTCATTTCCAATTGAGCCATCCCTCCTATCATCAATCTGTACCTTAATAGTATTCTCAATCCGTATTTCTGCCTTGATATTCGATTCTTTCTCTTCTTGTACCCTGGTATCACCTACTTCCTGATTTGAATTTTCATTTTGAATTTGAGAGATTTTTATAAAGTTATTTGTATTAACGCCTTTTTGCCCATAGTTTGTGTCTTCTTGTCTATCATTTATTCCGACAGTGTTGCTTCCTTCGGAAGTTTGAGATTGGGATTTTCCTAACGCCTTATTTCTAATCTCGTCATCGATCTTGTCCACCATATGAATTGGCTGTAGATATTGATTCCTGTCTATATCATTAGAAGCTTCACTATGTTGAAGTATGTCTGATTCCAAGGACGAATGAGTAATATTGGCATTACTTGAAATTTCTCTGCTGATTTGTACAACGGACTTGGCAGACTCATTTATTCCTGTTGAACAGAACGTAAAGATATTCAATCAATATTAGCATCACTATTCTTTATAGCAGCAAGATACTTTAGCTATTCTTGACTAGTTTGATTACCTTGAACTTCATAAACTACATCATCATGAACTGAAGTATTCTCGATCGAAGAATTATCTATGCAGGAACCGAGTGGGCAGGGTTGATAATCGTCTTTAAAATCATCTACATTAATACCTTCTCCTGAGATCATAGTCTGATATGCTATTCTATTTGCACTAGTATTAGGGATGGTAGAGGGAATATTTCTAATAAATTTAGTAGAATTTGCAGGTGAAGCTGAAAGGGTAAATTCTTGTTTAGACTGTAGATCTCTATCAATTTGATGCCGAACTAATTCTACTCCATCCGAACGTTCTTTATCTTGGCCTAAGAATTGCTCTTCTTTGCCCTCATCATGATCGGTTAAAGATTTCTGTTCCCATCTTACTTGATTAACGTCCTTATTAGGCTCGGATCCATTCATTATTTCAGCTGCATCATTGGAAATTATAGTAGGACTTGCAAGATTTCTATCATAGTTTAGCTCGGTACAGGTATGTTTAGAAGCTGAAGGGACACATTTTTCTAAATTTTCGCTTCTTAAGGTAGGAAGATCAGCGATGTTTGCATTTCGCAGATTCTCGATCCAATTGTTCGTAGAAGGCATGTGGCTTTTTGTCTCAGCTGATGCTGGATCTGCCGGTGCAGATTGAATTAATTCCTTGGATAGTTCTGTTCCATTGCTGTAGCTATCGCAGCTCGATTTCTCTGAAAGATCCTTTTTATGGAAGCTCGTCATTGGAACTTGCTTCTGATTTTCCTGTTCAAGGCGATATTCTCCATGGTGAATGCCTTGATAACTTGGTAGCTGTTCTGTAGTCAATTTGATCGAATCTAGAAACTTTGGCAATAAATCTGCTTTTGGAGTACTTTCAAGTTTATTACTCTTACTATCCAGGGGGATTATAGGGATATTGCGATCAACTGGCGATATTGCAATATTGCTATCGGCATCTCTCACATCTGCTACACAGGAATTATGTTTTACTGGCCGATTTCTGGTATCCTCTAATGTACTAATATCGCTGTTTATCAACGCTATCAATTGCTCTGATTTATCCATAGTTTGAACTAAATTGTTTACTACCTTCGTACTGTCCTCCTTTGCGAAATTGCGATGTAAGTTGTCTTGATCTTGACCATCATTGTTGCTTAAAGTATTCATAATCCCTGGCTGATCTTCGCTTGCAGCTAAAGTAGAATTTAAGTTCTTTAAATTAGATGTTTCTGCAATTACGGAGATTGTGGCTAGTTCATTTGGATTGCTAGGACTATTAGAATTAAAATTCTCGCCATCCATCACTTCATGAGCACAATTAACTATCTCTTTTTCACGGATTGGTATTCCAGTTTCATCGTTAACTGCGGACTTCTTGAAATGATTACCGATCGATTTTTCTACTCCATTGGAATAGTTTTGATCCGCATTAGCACTTTGGACACCATTTATGCTTCTGTTCTTGTTATCATGGATACTTGGATTCTTTTTATCCAGTAGATTATTACTACCGATTGATTCTCCTTTCTTGATTAGTTTATTCTTAATATATAGCAGCATCTCATTATGACTCGGTGGGTGATCTTTATTTTGAACTACTTTAGATGGCATAACATTACCAGCTGATGTAGACTTTTTCTTGTAATGAGAAGCATCAGAATAAGTGCGAATTCTTGCTTTGAGAATCTCATTAGCCTGCTTGGCTAAACGACCTCCATTGGCAGTATTCTCAACATTTGCCTTACTTTTCAACTTATTCTCATTCTTGTTACTTAATCGATTTTGGCTCCTATCAATACCGGTACCTTTCTTGTGTCTTTCCATCATCATTTTAGATTCTAAATTGACTGGAACATGAGGTAATTTTTTAACCATTTTTGATTTCTGAGTCATGCTGTCTTCTTCTTCTTCTTGAAGTATAGAACTACCTGAGACAGAGGATAACTTTTTCATTCCTTTCGATTTAGGCTTATTCTCATCGATTTGTTCGGTCTTGTTGATTTGTTTCAGTGAATTTAAAATGGTCAAATACTGCTTAGCATCTACCTTTGAAATTTCTTGAGATTTTGGCAAAACACAAGTTTCATTTTCGTGCGGAGTAAGCTTGATATCATGGTTTACATTAGCCTCTAATAAATTGATCTCTTTCGCTGGCTGAATGAACGAATTCGATTGATGTTGTTGCTCTGACTTGATGTCATCTTGCACGTTAAGAAGAACTTCTTTTCCCTTATCTTTCATCTCTAAATTTTGTATTTCGTTCACTTTAAGGCTGCTTTCGAAAGTGTTCTCCAATGCACTGCCTTGGCTAGAATCATTGGTATTGATATTCTTACTTCCATAATTGTGGGTATCCACTTCTAGAGAGTCTCGCACAGATTCTTTTCTGTCCTCATTTTGCAATAGAATACTCGTATCGTCATTTTGCGTTATTTCTTCCAAGAGCAACGAACTTGAAGACTCGTGAGCTTGAACAACATCTTTCCGATAGTTCTCCCTTTCATTTTCCTCCGACTCCACTTCTAGATAGCCTTGCACAATTTCTTCTCTGTCCCCATTTTGTAATTGAGTATCATCATTTTGCGTTATTTCTTCCAAGAGCAACGAACTTGAAGACGCGTGAGCATGAACAGTATCTTTCCGATAGCTCTCCCTTTCACTTTCCTCCGACTCCACTTCTGGACAGTCTCGCACACTTTCTTCTCTGTCCTCATTTTGTAATAGAATATCATCATTTTGCGTTATTTCTTCCAAGAGCAACGAACTTGAAGACGGGTGAGCATGAACAACTTCTTTCCGATAGTTCTCCCTTTCACTTCCCTCCAAGACATGACTTGGCTTTTCTAAAAGATTTCCTTCTTCTCTATCATGTTCTGTGCCATTATCAGTATTTTCAAGATCATTTACAGGGTATACAGCCTGACGATCACTATTCTCTAATTTAGATTGAAGATGCTTCTGAGAACTAGTTAATGCTATTTTACTAGCTAGTGTTTTTTTCTCATTATTATTCTTACTTATACCTACTGCAGGGGTAGACTGCTTTGCGTTATTATCTTGACTTTTCTCAAGATTTAAACTTTTATAGTTTTTATTAAACGTTCGCTTTTTCTCCCTGTTAGACAAGTGTTCTTGTTTTCGCTGTATTTCTCGATCAAATGCCTTGATATTCACTTTCTTGCCTGCATTTAGAGATAAATTTCTTGGCTTATTCTCACCTTGAGTTTTCCCGGTGCCGTTTTGTCTTTTCAGCGGTAATTTATGAACTGTATTTTCTCTCGGTTTGTCTTGTAAAGTCTTTTCTTCTTCTATTTGAATAATTTTTTCATAGATTTTATGCCATTTTACCTTAAGATTTTCTTTCTTTCCTTCAGCCTTTTCACCGGTAGTTCTCTTATTCAATGGAGTTGTTAGAGTATCGGTGGACTGAACGCTATCTTGCCTTCCTTTCTTGCTCTTGCTATCGATCAATTTATTGGGGATTTTGTATTTACTGGTAGCATTCTGAACTGGAACAACCGTCTTAGACGTATACTCTTTCTTTCTCTGCAATTTGACATCTTGATTTCCTTGATGCTTTGGATTCTTCAAGATTGGCTCTTCGTTGCTGACTTTTCGATGTCCTTGGCTGCCCTTAAATGGCGTTTTCCGTCCATTCGCTGCTACTCTCTTTGCAGTATTGGTATTCGTTTTATTCTTGGCCGAATCTTTAGCGTTGATTTCCTTGTTTGTATTATTCGATAAAGGATCTTTTCCTTCATTTTCCTCCATTTGAAAGGATTCTTGAATTTTCTTCGTGGTTTTTTCAGGGGTTTTAACTGCCGAAATATCACTACAATCGGAATGATCGATTTCATTCGTCATTTTAACATTATCAATTTCAATTCCATCTCTTCTAGTTGTAGGCTTTGCCGCAATAAGAGACTGACATTCTTCTCCAGTATCGGTAAGATCTTGAATTTTATTTTGTTTAGGGTCTGCTTCTGCTTGATATTTACTTTTTAAATCTGTGTCGACATAACTTTGGATATCATTCTGCTGATCAATATCCTTATGCGAATCAAGAGATTTTGGTCTATTCTGAATAGATGGCTGATTCTCATTTTTCTCTGTATTGCTTGCTGTTAGCAAGAAATATTGATTATGTCTTTCACCGTTTTGATGGCTGATAGTTTGAAATACGGGATCATTTCTATTAGGATCTTCTTCGTCATCTTTACTGATATTCTGTTGAATTTTCTCTATGAAAACTTCCTTAAGATATTGATTACTGCCTTCATGAATAGTTCCATCATGATCTTGCTTTGTGAACATAGGAGCTCTACTTACATAGCAGCGGTTCCCGTCCATATCATTACTTTCTACTGGTGTTAATGAATCTCTATTTGCTGGTAAAGGGGAATAACCATGATAAACTGCCCTAGTATATCTTTTAAATGGTATATCTGTCATTTTCGACGAGTAAAATCCATCCATACTGTGAGGCATAAGTAGTTCCTGATTGAAAATACTTTCATACATGGCATCATAGAAGGTTTGTCTGGCATCCTTATGAACGTAGCAATGAAATGCCCACATGTTGTGTTCCTTTCTCCACTTTTGCCCAGGGAAAAGTGTTCCATTTTGCTTCGATATTTTGCCGTCGGCAATGGAACTTTTCTCTAAAAGTTAGTATAAAATACGATAGGTAGCAGTTCATTAATAGAATTCCTTCAGCCTTTAAACTAGTTAATAATGGCAATATTAAGTGATACTGCCAAATAAATGCCATGGAAAAATAGCGATCAAAATATCGTTTCTGTCTTACTGTATCTCAGCCAAATCAATTTATACTATTCAAATAGGAGAAAGTACGGTAGACTATGTTGGCTATCATTCGTGTCTATCCATATTATCAATTCTAGAATATGATTGAAAGAAAAATGATTCCATTTGGCTAAAGAATATTAGGTTTACTCTATCGCTCGTCGAAATCATATTCTGTTCAGATGGTACGTGATCAAAAATTTAAAAGCACTCCATGTCTCTACATAATGGCGGTAATATTTCCAATTCTTCGTTAGAGATAGTAAATTTGGGGTATGATGGCAATAATAAGTATTGAAAGTGCAACAGTAGAATGGAGTAAAGATGATGAGATGTAGAATAGTCTTTTATGCTTAATAAAGTAATTTTGGATCAAGATGGCCAGCATAATGCAATAGTGTGCTTGTCCGATTCCTACTCTGTTTGTAAAAGGCAGTAGCAGACAGCTATGTAAAGTTCTGTTTTTATATAACAGACTAATATGTTTCTTAAATTCTGAGTATGGTAGAGGAGTATTAAATTGTATTTTAATTAAGTTATATGGAATATTCTTGTAGAATTGGAAAAGGTTCAAAGTGGTTTTAACCAATTTATGTTCCATTAATTTCACATTTTTTTTTAATCTAAATCAACATCAAATGTCGTACAGTATCCAAATATCCAGTTGATATGACCAGCAAGTTGTAGATACTATTCTATTAAATCAACATGATTCTAAATTGATATCCAGTATCTTATGCAAATATCAAGTCAACATGATGATAAGTTTCAGACAATCTTCTATCAAAATCTATCACTTATATTGATATCAACTATTTATATCAACTATTAACTCTTTCTTCTACGCGTAAATCACCACTCACGTACAGTAATATAATTAGTAGATACATTTTTTTAAATACTACTTTCTATCCAATCCTCCGTTTAAATTGATATCCAGCATAGTATTGAAACTTCGCGTAGACTATTAGATATGATCGCGCAGTTTCACAACTTTGCCGAAAAGTATTGAACATCACTATTAGTCTAAGCAATACGAACAGCCATTAATCCAATAGGGTTACTGTAGCCCATCATCATACTTTTAACACGCTGTTGCTATACTGGGGTGTAGATGAAAAAGGAATAGAATAAAAAATAGACAGTAATTGTTGGCTAACAATATAAAATTGCTACCGTCTCTTAAATAAACCCGCAATAGAAAAAATAGCACTATGATTGTCTACGAACAAAGCGGACGAAAACTGATATAGCGTAAACTTGTCAGTGCAATCACAACTAGGACTAAATAGAAATCTAATTTAGCGCCATTACTCTTTAACATTTCTTTACCTAAACTACTGTACGCTACTTATTCAATTTCCTAATTTATAATGAATAAAATGAATGCGTTTAAATACCGTTGGTCTAACAAGATGAACTAAAGACAACCAAAATCACGTATGTAACAATCTTGTTATTGAAGGACAACAAGTGACCAAAATCATTCTAGTATATTATCACAGTCATCAATATTCAATCATAATAAATCCTAGCGTATATTCAATCATCATAAAAATTAAGATTATTAGTCCAAAATTAAAATAATCCATCCTTTCATACAGTAACTATTCTAGTGCCAAAAGGCGAGCAAGATATCAAATTCAATCCAAACTATCCTTTCTAAGCCTAACCAAATCAATAAGTATTCGCTTCTCTTCGATATAGGTATAATAGCATCTACTATTGCTGTCCTACCTTGTTGGTGTTCGACTTGCCGTTGAAAATAAGAAGCAGCAAATTGGTATAAATCGCTTGGTTGATAATATAGGCAATGTAAACTGAAATCAACTAGTAATTTCCGCAATTGAGTAGGGGCACGAAAATGAATCTTATCATAATCTGACATGGATAAACTTTTTCAAATAGATGATCATGAAAGATTTAAATAAAGAAATAAATCAAGTCTTTCATAGAATAAATACTTTAAGAAAAATGATTCAAGTTAATTCTGATAGGAAAATATGGGAATAGTCATCAAATAAACTATTCAGTCTACTTGTCTACTTATATAGCAAATACGTTGGAAGCAAAGACGAAATCTTTTCCTTTTGGGTTTCCAACATGCCTGAATCTCGGTCGTATATACCACTGTCAGTTTTCATAAAATAACTTGATTATTATAACGTCAAATGAATAAATCATTTTGATTGTAGTGCCTTTAATATCTTGTTTTGATGGTGTTTTAGTATGAATGCTAGAGTAGTGAGTAAATAAGAAGAATTCATAATAATCGGATTGGAACTACCAAGTCACAGCGGCAGTCCGCCATTATAGCTTAAGGGAACAATAGGCGTTAGTGCCCTGCTGTTGGAAAGAACTGGACTGCTAAGAGACTGATCATGAAATTCAATAATACAATTGCTAGTAAATAATATAACACTATTAGTAAATAACTGAACTATTCTAACCACTGGTATGTTCATAGATGAAAATCAGTAGGGAAGTAAAGTATTCATTGACACTATAGTAAATCTTACGATAATCGTGTGGTACTTCATGTAGGTAATTTTACAAAAAGGAAAGACTAAATATCACCATTTATTGAATTTCAATTACCGCAGCAAAATGTAGATATAAGGAGAATCATACTGGTAGTAATTATGATCGTGATTGTCCTATCTTAATACTGATTTGTACATATACAGTAGACAAACAAATTATACGTTGAAAAATAATTTATAATGGCGCAGTATTATGTATTTTCATTATACTAGATTTTTCTTCTCTATTACGGATCCTATATTCAACTTAAAATTTGCTTCATAAAGTCATGAAATTTCCCCAAGATAATTCTCGGAGATATTACCGAATCATGAATTAATATGCTCTTCCTAAATGAAATGTTATAATTTGTCAAAAAAATACCATCCAGAAATGTTATAGAGCCGATGAAAACATAGCAACAACTGTTATATTAAAGTAATTGGTTATACTAGTAATTTTTGTACCAACTGTTTTGTTATACCTAAGCTACAATATTCTACACGTCTAACTTAGCCGTCCTAGTTAAATATAAGAGATATAGGATAAAATCGCGTAGTATCAATACCTATTGTACATCTAACTTACGACTATTCGTCTGCTAGATATACGTTCCAGTTAATTAATCACGGAACGATAACTAGAGAGTGCAGGTAGTATATCAAGGTTAACATAGGCACATATGTTCATTTTATCGCATTTTAAAATTTAGATCAGTAAAAGAGAATTGGACAGATTAAATAATTATAAGCGGATTTAATGGTTTGTTCGCTTTCTCAGTCTATATCAAAATCTAAGCAATTGAAAAGATGTGAACAAATTAGTCGCTAGTCAATTATTTGCAGATTATCGATATACCTATCGGGTTTCCAAATTAAAATTGAAGCAAATCAAAAGAGTTGGATAGATTAATAGATAATGATTATAAGCAGATTTTGTAAATGCGATAGATTACGCTTCGCTTACATCTCAATTCGTTAAACGTGATAAAGAATTATATGCGATGTTTACGAAACACTGTTCTAAGTTAACTTGACTTAATCCTTTTTCATTCGTAATTTATAGCATATCTACATTTTTAGTCATTTACTGACAGCTATCAATAGGCATGTCAGCGATAGATAATGTGTTAGTTTTATGAAAATCCGGAGATTGTCACGATTCATTACTACATACTTAACGATAGCGGTAAAATTAAATTCTGCATTTTCATTTTTGGAAGTAGACTATCCATACTTATTTCTTAATACCGCAATGATTTATCTTCGGGATTCATGTAACATTATGAAGTAAATAGCGTGATAAAATTCTGAATTTAATTCTGGGATATGTGCAGATATTCTTAATTTATCTCAATCTATACCTTGTCGTGTAATTTTCGATATGAATGCCTTAATTATAAATCACACGTAGCATCGCCCAATATCACCGTAATTTACGTATAGTGCCCAAAGCAAAGCTCTTAAATGCTTTAATTTATGATGCAATTTACAGTAATTGCCACTGATCACGGAAGAATATTGGATGATCATCTTTGTAAGATAAGGGATTCCATTAACATCCTATATACGTATCTTATAATATGTAGGTAGTCCCAATTTCTCTTATTATCCCACATAGTAATAGATTAAAATTAATTATTTCTGAATTTTTTCATATACCTGATTGAAGGAGAATAACGTAAAACTATAGTCTACCGCTACGCTTCGGTATCTGGCAGGGCGAGATTAAAATAATTAATTAGGTAGCCTTACGATCTTCTTTTGATCCTGTGCTGCAGCAAATTAAAATTATTCATTTCTCTACTTCCTAATATAAATTGAGCGATAATGACATAAAATAATAAACTTTATTTCAATATCAGAACGAGAATAAAATAATCATGGAACAATTTAAAATCTTACGATCTTATTATAATATAGAGGTAGCCTTAACTCTCCTAATAATTCTACACTATATTAAAGCTACTCTTTTCTGAATATCTCTACATACAGTAAATTGAACGATAGCGGCATAAAACTTTAGATCTTGCTTCAGCAAGGTACCGTATCTGTTAGTACAAGAATGAAAATTACAATATGTTCGTGCATATAGACTGAATAGAGCAAAACCCAAGCAATATCTTTTTATTCTGGCATAAACTCGTAAGATGAATTTATTACCACATATCAAATCGAATTAAAAATATCAACATAAGCCTATTTAGTAATCAACAGTACCTATAAACCATATACATATTACCAAAGTTTTTTACAGGACAATATTATGTGCTTAACGCACACAATTACAGAAGCAAAAGCAGGTTGCTAAAAATTGTTGACGTATTATAACGAAAATAATACATAGTAGTAGGAAATTATCGCTAGTTTCAGATAAATTAATTCAAGAATAATGACCTGCAATTGGTATATACATAGGCCCAGAAATAACTCTTCTGTTACTAATGAATATTTTACGTAGCGACTGTCAAAATTTGCTTTTCTACAAATATTATACAAAATGGTACTCATAGGTATAACAGTGATATTAGCTTAATCATTTAAAAGTAAATAATGAGAAAATAATTAACTTAAAGCCTAAATAGCGCCTAGTATGAGATGAAATACAACCATGAAATTTCACTTTGAACGTATCAAATACGTAGATGTTTGTGGTAGATATTTGTACCACAAGTTTATTCCATTATTAAGTAAACCAATCCATGGTTGAAAAATTCTGCTTTTTTCTAGATCATTATTACATGTATAGCAGATAGAAATGCAGCTATTGATCATATCTTAATGAAGTAAAACTAACAATGATTTTAATGGGGTAATGTGATCAAGTTAAATGGATGATTGATAGCTTTTTGAAATATCACGTTTATTCTATTATAGCGAAAGTGATCAATAACAGCGATGCACGTAAAGTGTAGTATTGATTAACTATAGTGGATTAATAGTTGAAATCATAAAATGTAACGCCTGGCAAGGATCGTCTTACTCTATTTAGAATATTTGTACAAGGATCATACTTAAAATAATGTAGATATGCCAGATAATATTATCGTCTACATCTTTCAACCGCTATTAATCATATGGGTATTTCAGATAATATTGCTATCTAGATTTCTTAGAACTACCGTTAATTCATTTCTTGTTATAAATGAATCACCATGGAAAGCTTCAGATAGCCTCATGTTTTGCAGTTCTGCAACATTTGATAATAGAAATGCACCTAAAAACCTTGTAATAATTATATAATAGCAATAAATAAGATTGTCCGAGTATTTAATTTAGTTTATCTTAGTCCTAGGTGATATACAGGATGAGAAGGAAGTTCATCAGTGATATATGCAATTGAGGGATAACAATGTCCAATTATCAACTACCGTAGTGTCTTAACATGTTAGAGTTGGGTGGGTACCATGATTATTACTAATAATAATATCTTGTAGGATAAATGCAGCCATATCTTACTTTGCAAGAGCCATGGTTGGTTATAATAGTGTACAATATTCTGCTGGAAGCTGACTATGGCCAATCACTTCGGTAATAATATTTTGACACTTATCATGGAAATAATATCTACAACTGTTTAACAGCTAAGAATAAAACAGAGAAACTATGAGAAAAGCATACAATAAATAAAACTATATAAATTATATCAACCAATCACTTCGTAAAAGATAAAGCTGCTACTTGTCATAAACAAGATAGATAAACTATTTAAATGGCAATAGCCAGTAGTCTAGATAAATAAAATGTCGAATATTATACATAAACAAAGACACATAATTGGTAGCCTATCAATAGAACTTGAAATTTATATACGATAAATTAATATGTAACGTTAGTTTAGCAAAAGATATTAAGTAGACTGTGACTGATATATTACTTTAGTGTTGTAAAAGCTGATAGATAGATTCGATGTCTTTATGAAGTAGATATATAGTCAATTACACTACTAGAACGTCTTAGTTAAAGTAAAGTACAATTTTCTAGGCATAAATGGCTTCTATTAAACGCCGGCAATCATAATTACCTCTTGCAGTTCAGCTTGAATTTTCTTTGCTTTTTGAAATTGGACAATTTCGTTGCTAATACCATCCGTGGCGATGTAATTATCTGTAGCCTCTCGAATATTGCTAATTAAATCTAGCTGTTCCTTGATTGTGTCATACTTATCTAATGATAAGTTATGATTTTGATCTTGGATAATTTCTTGATACTGTATAAAAAAATCGAATATCAATTAACAATTCAAGAATATTGATCAAGAATTTTAGTCTATAGTAGATTTAGTAAGGTCATCATGAAGAGACTGGTTAAAAAGCACTAACGCTAATTTATCGCAACTTATCTAATAGCAATTAAACTAATATCGGCTTTCCTTTCCTATATAATTCAATACTAGCCAACGAAGGTAGATTTACACAGGAAGAGGACAATGATTATCGATAAACATTTTGCCTATATACAGTAAATGGCTAATATTACCAATACTAATATTCTACTATATTAAATCCATATTTTTGATCTGATAAATGTAAAAATAAACAATGATACCCACGATGTTAAGAATCAATTACCTGATTTTGTAAAGTTACCAATAAAGGATAAAAGCCTTCCTCATCAGCCAAGTTCGTCTCAATTAAATTAAAGACTTTAGTGTTACCAGTTATGTCTTCTTCTTTGACCAGTAGCTTTAATAATTTTATTACTGAGCTACTAAGTTGAAAATCAAAGAATACATCAGGGTGTTCAGCTGGTGCCACTGAATTATTTTCAATTTTCACTAATTCTTCCTGTATGATAATATCATCCTCTTCATTCTGATGTTAATAGAATATTTAAAGACATCAAAATAAGGATTTAGAAATAAATATTTAATGCAATCCATTATACGCGTATGTTAAACTTCTGCGTCTGTGAAAATTGTAGGATACCGTAGTTAAATTGCTAAATATTGCATTTAATGTAATATCTAGCAAAAATTGTCTAAAAGTGGTCGCATTAATTTTGCTAAATTATATAGCATACAAATATAGCATTAAGAATTAGCTAAACTATTTTATAATATTTTACCATTTTCAAAAAGTATGAAAATGAATATGAATTAAATGTATAATGCACTTGATTAAAAACTATATTTTTGTTCTCTAAAGAGTTTTAGGACATTGTGGCTCGAATTACTATACATAATTATATAGAATATAGCGCCTAAAAGAATTGGTTAAAAGTAATCGTATACTCGTATTACAATATTTCTAAATTATTTCGTATGCGACGATCGTATTAATAATTACTCTTTATTTTCTTTAGAAGAAATGAATTACCAGCACTAATTTCTCTACTATCCTCCAACGTCTATCCTACCCGTTAATAATTATTCTAGAAATTTTTACACTCATAAAGTCTTTATAGTTATCAAAGTAGTTTGATGACATTTTACAATATATAATAACCTTATCCATAGGCGGAATAGAATCTTCATGCTTATGATTGGATTTTTTCGTTTTCTTCTTGGATTCCTTATTGGATTTACTTTTTTTATGCTTTCTACCCTTTTTCTTTTTCTTTTTCTCATCATGTTCATCACAGCTCGATTCACTATCTTTACCTAAACAGCCTGATACCCAATCGCTATCATCCACACTTAAAAAGTGAGCATTTACCGCTGACACGGAATTAGTTACGTCTTTTTGCTTAGCCGGATTATTTTCATCTTCTGAACTAGTAGGTGATAAACTACTTTGCTTGTCTTCACGATTTTGCCTTATTCTCTCCCGTCGCTCTTTGGATCGTTTACTTTTAGCTTTTTGATTTCGTCGATGATACGGATTCATGGCTCTATTATGGCGTTTCTTCCGATCGCCACTATCTGGTGCTGTAATTATTATTCGAGGTAAAGTTTGTTTCGGTTCACTACCTTTTTCCTCATGATCATCACTGGATGTGGATTTTGCATCAATCCGTTCTTGGTTATTTTCTATTGAAGAATCCCTATTTAAATTTCTGAATCTTTCAATATAACGAGGATCACTTGTGGTCATTCGTCTTCGTTGATTTTCTGGTGCTTTCACATCATCATTCGGTGATTCTTCCCTTCCTGTCGCTAACGATAGACTATTTGCCCTTTTGGAACGTAGCTGGAAACTGGATTGCGATGTAAATTGACTAAAGAAATCAGCTACTTCATATTTGGATATTTTACCCGTTGTTTTCGCTTCTTCTAGATCAGTAACAGGAGATGTTGGTTTCTGACTCTCCTGATCAGTAACAGGCGATGTTGGTTTCTGGATCTCTTGATCGGAAACTGGAGCTGATGATAATTCTTGAGCTGGTGTAGGTGGTGGTGGCGCTGGTAATTTAGGATATTCATTATTTCCTAGTGACTCGCTTTCTGATAATTTATTTTGCTCTATTAGGACATTTGGTGGACTTGGAGCTGATGTTTCTCCAGGCGATTGAACAGGCGATGATGGAGCAGTAGTAAATACTGAGGATGCTCCAGTATGAGACTCGATCATTATGGATGGAGGACTCTGAATTCGTGACTCTGCAGCCACTTCCGATATCTCAAAATTGTCCATCATTGCTAAAGGAGAAGTAAAATTGGAAGACTCTTTTATTTCAAATGGTGTCGATGGTGGCGTTACAAACACAGGAGAAACTGGAGATTCGATTGGTGATGTTGGTAAAGCCATACCATCGGAAGCAACAGAAGAGATGGAAGTTGTCGATGATGTCGGTCTTGATGGAGATACATTCTTAACAGCTAAATCAATACTGGGTAATTTTCTACTTCGACCAATTTTAGGTATTGATGTAGTCTTGTTATTAGTAAGGGTAGAATTATTATTATTAATAGTACTATTTGAATTAGTGTTATTAGATACCGAGCCAAGTTTCTGATTATTTTGATTATCATTACTGCTGGACTGATCTTCATTCTGGTGACTATGACTTAAATTATTGGGAGTATTCTGGTTGGCCTTGCTATCATTAACTGCCGGTATAGCATTATCCGTATGATGAAAGCTAGACTGATCGCTATATGCAATTTTAATTGTAGTCGAATTTGGTTTATCATTACTAACATTGATATTACTGCTATCAGCAGTAGCATGATTGCTATTATGAGAATTAGCTGATTTTGCAGATTGAAGATGATCACCAATAATATTGTTCATCTTGTCATTAACATGATTTCCGTTACCATTTGAGTGGATAAGTTCATTAGCAAGGCTATCCTTGTGGCTGGTAGCATGTTTGGCGTTGTTATTAGTATTGGCAGAACTATCTACTTTCGTTGCACCAGAAGTTACAATTTCCTGCCGTTGACTTGAACTATCAACAGATTGAGTTAGCACGGTTATGGATGAGTAGCCATCGGTTCTTGTTAACGGTAATTTTTTAACTTCCTGACCATTCTGATAGGAAGCCTGACGAACTACTCTAGAATGTTTATGAGTAGAATTGACTTTGCTATCGCTATCTGCTTGTTCATTTGTGGCTTTAACTACTTCATTACTCGTATTTAAATTAGGATTTGCATTATTGCTAGCGGCCTTTGTCATTAACTTGCTATCTCGATTAGCATTCTTAATCTCGTTAAATCTCCTAGTTATATCTTCAGTCCTTCGACGATGTTCTGATGCTCGATTACTTGCTTGTGTTGCACTGGCTATTGCCGATGCCGTTGCTGAAGTTGGAGATACTATCGTTGTTGTAGTATTTGCTGTGGATGCTGCTGTCGTTGTTGTCGCCTTGCTTATTAGATTACCAAAAACTCTCTGTTTTAACTCATCAGCTGATGATACTGATGTACTCTCTATAGAAGCTTTAATATTTCGATTGCTACTATTTCGCCGCTTAAGACTTTTATAAACTTGTTTCATATCAATTTGTAAAGTAGATGATGACTTTTTATCACTCCCTAAATTAATAGTTATATTTTTTAATTCATTGCTGGATTTTGATCTACCATCTAATGCATAAGAAGATCGTCGTTTCGTTACAGAATTGTTAACCCCTAAGTGATCAGATGTCTTCTTGCTACCTAAACTTTTACTATTGTTGGATACTGTAACATCAGTCGATGATCCTTCTTTACGCCTTTTTTTCAACGAATCACGATCCACTGTTAACCAGTTATCCTTAGTACTACTGGCAGCTGATATAGTCAATCCAGTCGATGAAGACAATCTACTGGGATTGGTTGCATTAGTGGTATTGGTCGCTCCTGATCCTAACGAATTGGATAGATTGATTTTAAGATCTTTCCAATCGTGACCAGAACCGTTACGCTTAGGTAAGCGCAAGGTATCAGTTTGATCGAGATGTTGCTTTTTTCTCAAAACTGAAACATCGAACGATACCCGCCGAGTTTTCTCAATACTTTTACCATATTTTTTCTTAATTTGTTCAATAGAAAGCTTAGTAGGATCACTCTTAGTAGCATTGCGTAAATCATGAAAAGCGCTTGTTGATCGCAGGTTTTTTTCAGCTGATTCTGTTTTGCTTATTTCAACTTTATCATTGGACGCAATCACTTCCTGCAATGCTTTTATTTTCTTGCCACTGGCGGCTAATGGTCTATGTGTTGCTTTAGGAGTTGGTGGCTGAACAACAACTGGAATAGAAACTCGACGAAGACTATCTTGAGTAGTTTCCGAAGTGCCTGTTGTCCCATTTTGATTTATATCATTTCTACTTTGATCACCATGCTTAAATGTCTCTTGATCGATAGTAATGGCATGCGATAGTTTGCGTGTTGGTCGATCTAGAATTGTAGATGGTCTGGAGTTGATTGTAGAACCTTGGCGGTCATTGGTATTATTCTCTTGACTTCCTTTTGAGCTTGTAGATGTTGAAACTGCATCAAAGGATGAATTACTGGCTTTAGCTCTTTGGCCATCACTATTATGCTGTGTTTCTTGTTCACTATTAGTCTAATAAGAAATCAAGAGATACTATAATATACTAAGTAAACTTTAAAAGGGATAAAAAAAGATTTCTAATTTGTCCTAGAGGAAAAAGTAGCCCATTTAACTTCATGCGTCTTGCTATACCTTAATTAATATTTATATTTAAAATAACAACCGTGATAGCTATGTCATCAAGTCAGATTATATTTATTTATCAAGTTGTAGTCAAGATTATTAATAATTATAATATAATTATATCATTGATCATATCATTAATACGGACATATCGCTATAAAATTTCTAAAAATGATTTATAGTTTTTAAGCTGCTACTGATACTACTTATACCGCAAACATGGTATAAAGTATAGCGATACTGTAATTAAAACCACAACCTTGTTATCTGTGCCTTCAAATCAGACTATATTTATCGAATTGTAGTCAAGATTATTATTCATTATAATGCAATTTACAGTATTTAGTAGCTATTGATACTACTTATATAACAAGCATGACATAAAGTATATATGACTAGGATGTTCAAACACTTCTTTTTTTTCTCATCAGTATTGCTGAAGGCATTAACGTATACATTACCTTTACTGGAGCGGTCTTAATATGGGCTTCAATATCATCATTAATATCGAAATCTAAATGATCGGATAAGCCTCTAGTGACAATTTGAGCTACTTCCATGTCGTCAAAAGTGATATCATCGCTATTATTACTCAATACCGAAGTGATTGCACGATGCAAGCGATCCTGTTGATATCAATTTGAATAATTACTAACTAATTACTAGGCAGAATTTTGCTTTACTTTCAAATTGCCCTTGCAAATAATATATTTGCAAAATCTAATTCAAAATTAGCGTTTACTCTAAAACCTTTAATTTAATCGCATTAATAGAAAACAATTATCTTTGTAATTGTGGTACCTTTTTGCCTGGAAGACCAATCGGAACTGCCTGATCGCCATCTGACTCCTTGATTGTCACTATAGGTGGCTAAAAGAAGAATTTATTTTTCAACAGAGATTTATTTTTATATTTTTGTTAATGTTTTCCGGAAAAGTAATACAGACTGTTGTATTAACTCAATATTCTGCTTGTCAATTTGGCATACATAATAGAAAGATCAATAGATATATAATAAGATTACATATTTTTATTAATGGACATCAAAATTATACCATAAATCTAATTATGACTGTCGGCAAGGTACTACGGATTATTGGTAACTACCGTAACTTCTACTTGTCAATTTCGCAAGTTAAACTTTATACCTATTCGTAACGTCAATCGATGTAATTAAAATGTTCTTATTAATATGCGCGTCAACGTGATATATGATTACATAATCTAATTATGCCTTTCAGTAAAGTACTATAGATTATTGCATTAATCAACTTCTACTTAGCAATTTCGTAAGTTAAAATTTATACCTAATTTTAAGATCAAGCGATATAATTTAAATTTTTGTAATAATACGCGTCAAAGTGATACTATAAATCTAAGTATGCCTTTCAGTACGGTAGCACAGATTAGCTGTATTAACTAACTTTCTACTTATCACTTTATAATTTCATATTTAATAGGTAAGATTGGCCGATGATATTAAGATATTTTCATTAATGCGAATCAAACTCATCTATGAATCTAATTGCACCTTTCGGCAAGGTAATAGAGACTGTTAGTAAAACGAAATTAATTATATGCCCTATTGTTCAATGTTGGTATAAATTCTGTTTATCATTCAAAATATAACCCTTAGTGTTAGAGCTTTTTGAAATTTTCGCCTTGAATCGGCTTAATTTTTTTCCTGTCAATTTTTTAAGCTACAACTTCATACCGGTACTTAATAGCAAGATCAATCGATAAAATTCCAACATTTTTCTCCACGTATATAAAAATGTTGCTATTACTGCTTTAATTTATTGCTACCGATTAATAATCTACGAGTAAAACCAATTTAAATGGAGATGCCACGATAATTAAACCGTTTTCAGCCTTACCCGATTAGGAACATTATATTCTAGACCATTCTTATTCCTTGTAATCTTCTTATTTGATCTAGGCGAATCTCGATTCGGAATCGATGAATTTCTATCGAATTTTCGATAATTATGGGTAGAAGAATTGTCTTGATCTGCACTATTATCAATTTCATCACCCTCATTGGGCGTAGGTGAATCAACGCTTTTACTCCATTTTAGTTGTTGAGGTCTTTCATTCTTTTCACTACGACCCCAGTCAAAGCTACGATTTTGCCGGATCAATTGGTTTTTAATGGCTTTCTGGACAATCTTGTCGAACTTTCCATTTTCTACAAAGTACATTTTAGAATATGTTAGCTTTGATAGATTAGTTTATTGGTATCGACTACATCAACATTTCTTAGGTGTCTTATATATGTAACCTTAATAATTATGCGTCTGTTAATATTCTTTTTTAATGCGATAATTACAGAAGCAGCATATGTACAGTATAATATAAACGTGAGTGATATCTCCATCTTAAAAATAGTAGCATTCGATATTACGTTTGCCTTCTTATTGCTTCGCAGATAGAATAATAAGTATTGAGCTCGATTGGAAATGAAATCCGCTTGGAATTCATTGTAAAACGTAATTATTCCATTGCTCTGGAATAAATAAGATGTCGATTATCGTTATGCGCGTATTTGTGTGTATAAAAGCGGATTTACGCGCAACCATGAATAAGTAAATGACTTGATCTATTCAAAATAAATTGTCGGACATCGCAATATCTTTCTGATTCTATATTTCATATGACTAATAATAACTCATTATAATTTAACTGAAAATATGAAATCGAATATATGATAAAGGCAGAAGTCATGTAATCCATTAACTAAAGTGATCGGTGTTAAAGAGGAATATTTTCAACGAGAGGTGAAAATATCATCCTACACCAAAGAATGCTTTTGCCGGATTTACCAACCTCCATATCCCTATTTTCATTTTATTTGCCGCTAAATAAATTGACATTATACTAAAGAAAAATTGATTAAGATTAATCATGCAGTAAATACGTGTATGATTGGCCTAGATCTACAAATCATTCATTTTTATTAGAATCAATAATGATAAATTACAGGATTGAACTTAACCTGCCAGTATATATCAGTAAGTGCAAAAATTTGACGAAAGCTACTAGCACCTGAAATTTAGCGCTAATTGGTTTAATCTATCTCGTCTACATCCAGTTTGTTAGTTGTTATTTAGATTTTACAGTAGCTAATGTAGAAATCTCCTTGTTCTCTTCCCCTTTACCTATGAATAACGGTGTTTACTTGAATTTTTATTTTTTTTTAGGTCAACATTTTTTAATTATGAAATAAACAGAATATCCCTAAATCATTTCTATTTTTATTTTTTCTAAGCAGAACTGTCAATACTGTGAATTTTTGCTTTTATGTTTACATTTAACCTTATAATGTTGAATTATTCAATCGCATCTTTAAAAATAGATACAAATTATATAATGGTTATCATCCCTCTTTTATGTATCCGTTATTGTGATGATGCCTTGGAATGCGATCGAGGAAAACAGTTCCAGTCGCTAAGTGCTTTTGTCCTAACATGAAACCGCTCAAAGCTGTGCAATTAATGGAGATCAATTGCTAAAGATATTCATAAGTTGCCAGAAGGCGCAATGCACATTGTACATTCCTTATGATGAAACTTGACACTCGTTGTCAAAAATGACTAAGAAATACTGCAGCTATCATTCTGCTGTACATTATTAAATTAATAATATCATTTAAACGTAATATGTGCTGTAGGGGTAATCAAAACAATCTGTAGGTAAACTACATATATGATGTGGTGGAAATGAGCATAGTTTGAGAATTAACATTCTTGATAGCTTCCATACTGAATTAGAATTATCAGAATGATTAAAAGACAGCAAACTGCGACATAAAAAAACATTTTTAGTGAACTATTCGAGTTTTAAGCAAACTGAACGGCATTCGTGTTTGGGATTGGGGTTAAAAATTGAAACTACTTTTATACCAATTAAGAGGTGGTGAGCTTTAATTCGGACATGATCTAGCAACTCCAATAAGTCGAGAATTGAATTTCTTAATGTCCTTTTATACTTCCGAAGTTAATCTCCTCAGATTTTGACTATTTTTTATCCTCTTGAAAAAATGCTACAAGAAAGTATTTGACGACTCTCTTTGATTTATTTAATCAAAAATCAAGGTTTATATTGAGTAACGGTAACAAATTTATAGCACGATAATAAATTTTTAGCGTCTGCAGTCTTATAGCTTAAATATCGATTTTCTTCCTGTTGTTATAGGCCTAAGAAATAGGCGCCTATTTCATTGCAATCCCTACCGCAATAATTTAAATTTTTTTGATGCTACATGTTACGAATAATCTTATTCACGTCATTTAAGTTAACGATAATAGCGTTCAAAAATGTATTATCTGTAGTGGTAATCCATTGAAGAAGATTCAAGAGGAAAATCTATTTCGTCTTCTGTAAATTTTAAATTACTATCGGCCAGACTAGAGACACCAAATCAGCAGGCGTGCAAGATGAGTTGATTCCTCATAAAGGTTAATTTCATAGCATTCCAATAGCTGTATCTACTGATGCAATTATTAGCGGAGCTCGTTTATCTATCTGTGTGTTACTAGCCATAAATTATGTTTTGATATATTCCTACAGTATATTAAGTAACAGATGTGATTATAAAAATTTGCCGTAACACTGCACCGTAACTACTGGGTAGTATAACAAGACCGAGGTAGTGTTTTCTGTATGCAATTTTGGTCGATCAATTTTTATATTTTTAGCTTATAATGCACTCTTACTTGAAAGTGAAATCATCCCTCATAAACTACAATGAGCAACAAAAATACCGTAAGATGATAAAATTCCATGGGGATGTTGTACAACTATAATATAACTTCAAATTACAGGAAACGTAATGTAGTGCAATAGTTCTAAATGCCGCAATCGATTTTTATTCATATCCTATATTCGATTCTACTAAATCCGATTATTGGACTGCCTCTTTTAAAAGCTATTCCAATAATTTTAGTATTATAATTGTCTTTAAGTTTAAAGCTTTTATCACAACATATCGACACTATATATAAAGAATAACATCATTGTTCTTGCTATGAAATTTAATGTATTGCAGACGCATTTTGATTAGAATTAGACGTCGAAAGATCTAGCCTTTCGTAAATTTACTGCTTGTGTATATATATTTGATAGCATAGTACTAAGAGAGTATTCCAGTTAAATGAAGTATCTAACTAGATAATAACATGCATATAATACAGTATAACTGAGCTTTTCGCCATAAAATACCGACATTAATCTAATCATATTATACTTAATTCAAAATATGTTAATTACTCGGAGAATTTTAATGGATATAGATTTAGTTTAAAATATAACATAAATGATTATCAGATAAATTATAGGCTCTAAATAATCTTAGCGAAAAAGTACATAACATATATGCAACTAGGCTTGTTGCTAAAATTGAAATGTGATCTATAACGGTACATTTGGATTTGGCTTAATACTGCAAGTTCCTTCATCAGTATCGCAATAAGTAAAAATATAAATTGTAAACTTTTTGGAATAACTGTAAAATCAGCAATGATTGAAAAGAGTCCTGTTTAATTCTCCACTTAATTAAAATATAATTCTTCAGAATCTCAGTGATCATAGACAATTATTAATCTTAAATTTGCATTGAACGAAATACGCAATGTCGATTGCAAAAAAGAAAAGCATCAAATGCAATTAAAAACTATCAGAGCTAGTCAGTATTTAGTCAGGATTTTGATTAAGAGAAATTACCGTTTTAGTTCTGTCTGTCAAGTATTAAGTAAAAGTTCATATCTTTGCGGTAGTGTCTATTACAAATTGTTAAATTAGCATGTGAATTCATTTTTAAAACATACCTTGCAAGATCGGACTAGGACAAGATGGTGGTACAGGTAGCTGCCTTCTCTTCTTGCTACCGCCATTACTAGTAGCAGTAGTCGGGGACGCTGGAGTATTGCTTGCCATTAGTAATGGCTGATATCAATTTTACTGACGATTCCAAATTCTAAGAAAATTCTTGTTAAAGATCTGATAAATTTGGCATCATTTTCAGTCCTAGCTAGCGGGACAGAAAATAGTCAGACATTACTTAACAATCAACAGAAATCATCACTGAAAATATATATTTGCGTATCATCTATTTTATGAGCAAATTAATCAACAGAATGAAAGTTATTACATCGGAAAACTTATTCGTGTGATAAATAAATATGCCATCGCAGTCAAGACTATCTTATTAAATCCATAGAAATAATGCTGATGCATATTAATATTGGCTACTGCAATCCGCAATTACCGCATCAAAATGTGGAAGCGGCAATTCAGTTTAACTTTTCTATCTTTTTGCTATATCACCCGATACCAAAATGCAATTCATTAATAGCTGATGAAAATCTTAGCATTTGGACTTGGTGTTTATTTTTAAAGCAATAATGGTTTGCGTAAATTAATCAAGTTGATAACCCAAGCGGGCAGATACAATAATATAGCACCTGCGGAAATTGGAGTCCCTTAGCTAGAAATTGAATTTGACTAATTGTAATGAAGATATTTTTAGCTTTTATAGGTTAAGGTTACAGAGAACAAATTGTGGGCTTATAAGGAATGATAGAATATTAATGGGACATCTAAATAAAAATTTAATAATGATGCAGTTTAAGAATTTGCAAATAATGAAACAATAATGCCGTGTTCGACTTATTAAATATAATTGTATATTATTATAATGATTACAAATGCTTTAGAAACTGGAAATCAATCACCTAGAATATCATGAAACAGTATCACGATTGGGGAAAAGACTTACTTCATTATCTGAGATAATGACTTGATATACCGTTAGCTTTATTTTCTGTAAAATTTACATAACACACCATAAACTCCCGATATCATTTAGAACGTTAGAATATAAAATGAACGGCAAATCTAAGTTGCTAAAATATACTACGTTAATGATGGTTTAAAAACATACTTTGCCAAGGTATCTTCCATTAAAGTGATTGTAGAAGTTAAAGCATAGTCGATATTGATCAGTATGAATTAGATTAGCTATTCTTAAAATTAATATCATTTACCCTCATTAACTATAACTACTATTAGGTTAGAAAGAACATATAGTAATGCATTAGCCATAACAGTTTCAAAGGGAGCAAAGCCAAGATACCTTCCATTGGAGTGATTATAGCAGGTAAAGCAAAACAGACGTTGATCATCATCAATTGAATTAGCTACTCTTAAAATTAATATCGTTTAACCCTCTTTAACTGTAACTGCTATTAAGGTAGTAAAAACATACTACACTAGTAATAACGGCTAAGTTAAATGAGTGCAAAGCCAAGATATCTTCCAATAAAGTGATTACAACAGGTAAAGTAAAGTATGTGTTGATCATCATCAATCGGATCAGCTACTCTTTAAATCAATATTATTGAACTCTCATTATCTATAACTGCTATTAGGGTAGCAAGTATATACTATTATAGCCGTAACGGCTTCAAAGAGAGCAGAGCCAAAATATCTTCTAATGCAGTGATTACAGCAAGTAAAGCAAAGTAGATATTGATCATTATTAATTAAATTAGCTATTTTTAAAATTGATATCGTTCAACCCTCTTTAGCTATAACTATACTGTATTAGTAATAGCGGTTTAGTTGGAAGGGTGCAAAGCTAAGATATCTTCCATTAAAGTGATTACAACTGGTGTAGCAAAGTAGATGTTGATCATCATCATTAGGATTAGTTACTCTTAAAATTAATATCGTTTAACCCTCTTTAATTATAACTGCTAGTAGGGTAGTAAAAATATACTATACTAGTAGTAACAGTTTAACAATTATGTTCCCGAATTTTATTAGCTGTACTACATATGGGCTTTAACTGGCTAACCCTAACCCGAGCATGAGATTACGTGATTCTTTACCTTAACTATTTTGTAGTTGAATTTATTCACTGTATATGGGCTTTGTCTGATAGGATTTCAGATTTTATAATTAAATCAATACTGTAAAAAATAATTTTCATCTTTATGAACAGATAATATTACAATAACTTTTTAAATAGCTATCGGTAGGTATAGTAATTAAAGACGAGATATTGTTTCAATTTTCAACTGCATATCAAATCCTGATTCGATCATCGGTACCGGTACTATTTGAACTATATCAAGATTCTTCTATTGCTATTTCCGATAATTTCTTGACTTTAATAGTTTAATTATCATATAACAGTAGAAGCCCGGCGTATAATTCCTGTTCTTGTTATTGAATCGAAGTATCATCATTCTCTTACTAACTAATAACATCAGTGAATATTAGTGTTATAAAGGCTAATTTTAAAATTCTTCTTTAGAATTTTGCATTGTAATGCCTTTCATAGCTGTAAGAAATAACTACTTATTTGGTTTGATTGCAGTCGATTTTACTAAGTATTCTAGTAAATTGTGAGCCCAACTTCTTTATTCATGTTAGAATTTAACATTATTCGATAACGTCATTTTGTTGAGAATTATATTGTAAACTGGTGCTTTCCCCTCAATTTAGTTTGAGCTGAATTTTAAAGTTGTTCGTTTTAATAACAATTTTACGTCCATGATTACTTTGGCTTAGATGATAATATTATGCGATACTAAACTTCTGCGCCGAAATAAACACAGTTATGATAGTAATAAGTGCTATTTTCCATTAAAGATCACGGGAAGGCCATTGGTGATTCGTTAATAAGGCCATCATGAAATCAAGATTTAGATCTAAATGGCGGATTATGATTTTGGTAGTCGTCCATATCTGATATGTCTACCTTGACTCTATAGATACATTCCTCTAACTACTTCACTGTTGTTGTAAACAAACATACGCGTATTTATCTAGATTATTAGTGATTTGCCCAATTTGTGTATACTATCTCGAATAAAAGATTATCATCAAGATCTTATTCAGGCAATGGATAGTATTGCATCATTGCTAACTCAGAAAGGGATTGTATAATCTCGATTACGACCCATTCATGTTCTTGCTAGGAGTTATCTAAGCTACGATCAATTCATCATCTCAATTTTTTGCTGCTACTGTCATCAGGAAATTGATTAATTATCATCATAAGAATACTTTGATTCACGATAGTATTATGGACTCAACGGAGCGCCACATCAATATCGTTCGAGATTATAGACGAGCTTCTGAAAACGGTTAAGCTGAAGATTAGGTTGATGAACTTATTAATAGAAAAATTGAATATTTTTCATGTGAAAAGATATACGTAGTTAATTAATAAAAGCAAAATGAACACGTTTATTAATTATTTTTTTGCTGAAAGAATGAGCTATTTATTAATTGCTTCTTAATAATGAATTTAATTCAAATAGAAAGTTAATAAAACTAAGGATCGTGATTGCAGCAATGACTGCAAGCTATTAGGATTGACATTAAATACAAATACGGTAGTAAGTTTTTCCTGTTGTTAAAATCGCATTCTTCCACAAGAGAGAGCCAAGATAAGAATAATAAATTTTAGTAAATGTTAATCGTAGTTCATGCTATGGAAGGTTCATTGTCAATTTTTTAGATATCTAAGCCAAATAAAAACTATCAGAAGTGAATAAAGTATCATTTTATCATCAAAGCTCAACGAAAAATTTAAAAACGCTCGAATGGTACAATAGTCATGATAGACATGTTAACGAGGACCCCCGTGGTTGATATACTATTCAGGGAGGGAATGAATCTTGCTTCATTAGAAATAGAAGCTAGATAGTTTATATCACAACAGAAGTAAGAGGATAACGTAATAATCTCGAATTCAATTTTATGTTGAAGACCCATCAAAGCGGTTTATTATCTCAAGACACGGGTAAATGAGACGATAGTGTAGCAATTCCTTTTTAGATTTGATAGCAAAAGCCCTTCGATATACTATAAATTAACTCTTCCAAAGTGAAACGATAACCTAGCAATCTCCTTTCAGTTTTGATGTCCATGCCCATCGATAGAGTTGAACTGCCAAAATGAAGTCAAAGGATAACTTAGTAACCTCCTTTTAGATATGCTGTCAAAGGCTCATCGATATACCGTAGTTTAACTTCCAGCGTGAAGTGAAAGGATAACGTAGCGACCCCTTTCTAGATTG